>NW_017971534.1:81154-179880 GCF_001883845.1 Diplodia corticola
CCCCCCCCCCCCCCCCCCCCACCGTCGCGCAGCTCAGCCCGCCCGCTCTCCAGCTTCTGCCTTATCCAGTCGCGGTCGCGCATTGCCAATTCTACCGTCGCCGGCTTCCGATTGTCCTGAACGCGGCTATTCGCCATGGATTGCATTCCTCTGCCCATTCTCTGTTTCCAGTGCGGAACGTAGGTCTCCTGCCCCAAACAAGCCTCTGGAGGAAATTGCCCGCGCCGCGATGAATGCTGACTATGCCTTCCTCGCATCCAGCGACCAGAACCCCTGCCACTGCAAGGTCGTCGGTCCGACGCTCGGTTTCGGGGTCGCGGTTGTCATGGCCATCGTTTGCTGGCCCGCGTCCATCCTCTGCGGCTGCTGTATGACCGACGCCGGCAAGAAGTGAGCACCGTTGTCGCAATCGCTGCGGGGCGGCATGGCTGATAAGGAGACTTTATATAGGATGCTCGCCGCACCGGCTGATACCAGTGGCGCAGTCAGCAACGCGATACCCATATAATCATGACGTGACGGCCGGAAGAATCCATGTAGAGCGGGGTCGGCTGTGGAATCCCTGGGAACTTTGATACTTTCTTGGCGCTGGAGGGTGGTTTCTAATGCTGGAGTTGGTGCATATTTGGCCGTAGCTGCCAGTGGTTGGTATATCTTATCGGGCGGTCTCGACGACGCTTCTTTCAATTCCATCCTTTTTCCCATCCTCTGCGCGCCCGCCTGCCCGCCCCGCCCTGATTGGACAGGCAGGAATCGGCGAGTCTTGTCCATTCCGAACACGACTCCCGCCGTGCGCCAATGAGGCCCGTCAAGCGCAGACTTAGGCGGTGGTTCCGGGTACATGCGGCAGAAGTCAGGCAACGTAACGGATTGGCGCCCTCGTGAAAACAATCCGAGACGAAATCGCGACCGAGGACATCGGGCAAGGCCCCAGACCATCCTCAGCTAGTGCACAGTGAAAAGGAGCAGCGGCCACCGGCGTCACCTGGCGTGATTGCCGTTCTGGGCCGCCAAGCCGAGGTGAGCGATGTCGATAACGCCTGCCACCCCGACGAACCTGCCACGACTGGCATCTCCCACCGTACCCGTCTCCGACCCTTCTGCTCGCCATTGACCGCCCGGCGTGGCATGACACCCGCCTCAGCCGCGCACCTGAAACGATTGGCCCTGTCGAATGTCCCACGGAGTTCGGCACTTGCGCGTCAGCGTCCGAACACGTGCACCTGCAGCTTTCCGCTGCATCATCGCCGAGACACAACATATCCTATGGAAACGGTCTCCACTTGTCCGTTGATTCGGGACTATCCGGCCTTTGCCGCTTTTGCGCGCTTGATGTCGTTAGACCCAACCCAGAGGTGCGTGTCAACGTCAATTGAAGCTTTTAATGTCATCAAGGAGCCGTCATAATCCACCCCAAAGGAGCCGCTCTCACTCCTTGTTCCGTTTGTCGTGATACGCGTGATTCGTACGCGTCTCCCCTTCACCTCACAGGCCCCAAGTCATGTTCGTCGGCCGACTGGCAGTTCTCTGCCCGCTGAAACGATGGAGGGTTTCCTCATACAGATCGTTTCCGTGGTAAATGGTAGCCGTGCAAGAGTTTTAGCTGACAATACTGCAGTTTCAGCCGAGTGCGGTATTGTCAATAGCTGTCAGCCCTTTCCAAATCTAAGCTGTGGCGATATTCTCTGAGCAGTCTTCGTCTAAACACTCCGCTGGTCCTCGATACCTACTGCCGTGCCGTAGCCTGGACCCAATCTTCGCATCGTCACGGGGTTTGTCTTGGCGTAAGAGTTACGCGCTCGAGAAACAGCTGTGACTTTCTCGATTGATGACCTGCCCACGGGACCTTCGGTTGGACCCTGTGGCTTGGTGATTGCGGCTGCTTGCAAATTAATCACAAGCCACATCGACATATAAACTTCCCGGCCTGGCCGACCTCCATACTTTTCACACCACTGTCAGATATTCCACCGAGGCCCCGAGGGTGAAACCGACCATGGCAAACCCCTTCAGCTGGACACCGAGCCGGAACCAGGACATGTCCTTTGAGGACGGTCTAGCTCTTATCGACGCCTTTTATGAAGGCCCCGACCGCGATGCTGTACCTGGAACTACGATGCCGCCACCGACCTCACCACCAGTTGCCGATTCCGCCCAAACGGTCGGGCGTGACCAAGTCACTGATGACGCCAGGACTGCCATCGCCATCGCTCAGCTACCTGATTCTCCCATTGACCGCCATAATACCAACAAGCGTGCAATCCTGCCATCCTCTCCGCCTGAGCAAGATCATCCCCAATGGCAGCCGCACTGGACTATCGGATTGCCTCCGTCTTTCACCAGCCCGCCTAATGTCACCATCGCACCGCCTCCTTCACCAGCAACCGGCCTCGTACCCACCATCCAGTCAGCTTCCTTTCCCGTTGCATCACATATCAAGTCCAGTGCATCGCCGCAGCTTTCAAGAGTCACTCCGCCAAACACATTCGCACGGGAAGACGACTCACCCACGGTAACTACATCCAAGGCTGGCTCGTCCTCCCTCGCCACTTCCAAGAACACCTCGCCCGACCTCTCCACCCCGAAGATCGATTCGCCCATCCTGACCGCGACACCCATCTCGATCAACGCCCCCGCGTTTCGAAAAACTCCCATACCTCTCCCCACATCATTCACGGTGACTAAGCCTCAGACCCCAATCCTTTCAGCTGCTGCCCGCACATCATCCGTCGCGAAAGAGAATAAGCCGCCGAGTAGCAAGGCCCTGAAGAAAAAGGCAACGGATAGTCCAAACAGCGCGTCGACTGCCTCGCGCTCGGTCAAGAAGCAGCGCTGCGTACGTTGTGTCAAGCAGCACGGTGCGTGCGACCTCGACACAAAACACCCGTGCACCCGCTGCGCGAAGGCAAACGTGGCACCGGAGGAGTGCGTGCCGAGGGATTACACTGCCAAGCGGCGCCCCTCACAGCCTGTCGTAGGTACAAAAGCGGTGCAGGGAACGGAATGAAAACAAAGGAAAGCCACAGGGCTGTAAGCTCATGTTAGGTCCGGCGGTACACCCAAATGCAGAAAAGATGAGGAAAAGTAGCGTGTGTGATAAGACTATGAGTATGAGGAACAAGTAAGTTTCTTATGTAAGGGGGTTTGCATCAAAAAACAAAATAACAATGGCGTTTGCTGCTGGCCCGGAAGTCTAAGTACTAGTACGCAGACGAGGCTTTTCTTTTTTCTCTGCATTGTATCTTCAGACAGGGAAAGACATGGCTCGTTTTTCTTTTCTTCCCCCGACCATATTGGCCATTCCTAGTTTTTTCTCTCTCTTCGGTCTGTAAACAGCTTGCTGTTTCCCCTTTTCTTTTCTCTTTTTCTTTTTCTCTTTCTCTCTCCTTTCTCCAAAATTCTCTTCATCTCATTTTCTGAGTCACCATCACCCGAAACGGCTCTACTCTCAGGAGTTTTCCCAGTTCCAGCAGCATCGGTATGGCGATCGATCTTTTAGCTTGCTTCTGCATAGATTGCAATCTTGTACGATACCCCACACACACAGAAATAACTGAGCTTGCTTTCTACTTTGCTCATCAAAGAAAAAACGCGTATGCTGACTCAAAAAGTTCTTCGATTCTTGCATTTCGAGGGGAACGAGTCTGTCTGGATACCAACTGAACACACCAAAACCCGCCCACCAATACCCACACCCCGCCCCGCCACCGCAATCTTTCTCCCTGCGCTGCCCTACACAGCCCCACTCCCCGCCGCCGCCGTCGGATCCACCGTACAAGTCGGGGCCGTGGTCGGCGGGTCGATGGTCGTCGGCGGCGCGGGGCCGAGCAGCGTCTCGGCGCGGATGAGGACGGGGATGACGGCGCCGGTGAGGAGGGAGAAGTCGCGGTGGCCGACGGCCTTCAGCAGGGAACGGATGGAGCCGGAATGGCTGGTGAGGGAGATGAAGGTGCTGTCGGGGTCGTGCGTGAATATGTCGTCGAGGAAAGTTTTGAGGCGGGCGATTTGTGCTGGTAGTGTGCGCTGGGTCAGTCTTTTTTTCTCTTCTCTTTCTCCCACTTGTCACTCTCTCGTTTGGGGGGGTTTTCCCCCCTTCCTTTTCTCTTCCGATGTTCCCCTGCGCTTCTCCCTCTACTACGATGGACATCCGCGACTTACCCGTCGACGACTCCCGCAATGTAGCGCTCCACAGCTCATCCTCCTCCGCAAACCCCTCCTCAATCTCCCACCCGGGATAATTCTCCGCGATCCACGTCCTCGAGCTCCTCCGATCGCACGTATGCAGCCCCAACGACTCCCTCAACAACTCCTTCACAACCGGCCTGAACGGCCTTCCCGGCGGCAACAACCCCCCTTCCTCCAACCCACCAAACGTATGCTCCGCCGTAGCCAAACACCTCGCCAACGGCGAGACGTAGTACCTCTCAGGCGCGGGGATCCGCGCACTTCCCTCATCGCCACCCGCCCCCAGCGCACCCGCCCAAAACGCGTGCGCGACGCGCGCCTGCGCCACGCCCGCGGGCGTGAGCCGCGCGTCGGCCCACACGCTCGTGCCGTTGCCGTCGCGCAGGCTCCAGTGGCAGTCCCACGCGGGCGTGCCGTAGAAGGCTTCGGCGACGTTGTGGTCGCCCTCGCCGTGCCGGCCCATGACGAGCACTTTGTAGCGCACGGTGGGGGCGGCGTGCCGGTTTAGTTGCGACACGTGGTGGGCGAAGCGCTGCCATTGGGTTGGGGGGGTCGAGGGCGTCGCTTGGGTGGTGGAGGGGGAGGAGGGGGAGGGTGATGGGAAGGTGTCGTCGCTGGGGTAGGTGCGGTTTATGAGGCCGAGGTTGAGTTTGGTCTGGTGTTTGGTTTGGGGGGAAGCGCGTGAGAATGGGGGGTTTGACTGTTTTGGGGGGAGGGGGAGGGGGGGAAGAAGACGGATAGAATCAGACGCTCGGGTGGTGGTGGTGCCGAGGCGTCGTCGTTGATGGACGTACGTAGTCAAAGGTGCTTGGGTCTGTGGCCGGGTCGTCTTGGAGGAAATAGCCGGTGACGGTGGTGTAGTTGATGTGCGAGGTGTTCGACGACGACACGTCGTACGGTTGCGTTGCCTCGCCCATGCTGAAGACAAGGGCAAGTAGGACGGTAGTGAAGAAAAGAATAGGACTGTTTGGCATGTTGGTTTCTCGTCCAGAAATTCACGGGACTTGGAGGGAACGGGGGAGGAATGACGCCGTGCGATCTGAGCCAGAACGGCTGGCAAAGGGCAGCGGGGCGGCTTTTGAGCGACGAGCGAGCACCTACACGACTGTCCTGATATTCCAAGCGAAGCGCCGTCGACGGAAATTAAGAGCTCTATGCAACTGCAGCATGGCAGAGGTGCGATCGAATAGGCGGCATGGTTGGGGGCATGCGACAGATGTGGAGCCGGGCGGTGACGGCAGCCGGAGCCAATGGCTCAGGAACGTGATCTCGGCAGCCCGCGCCACAGCCGCGTGGGTTCTGCTGGGCAATCGCATGCCGTGCGCTACCGTGCCTTGCAGCGGGGGTCTCCTTCCGCAGCTGAATTCCTGCTATCTTGCTACGAGGCAGAGGAGCATCTCAAAGTCAGACGGCCATCCAAACTCTGCTTCTAATAGTGTATCGCGACTCTACTTCAAGCGCATTCCTTTCTACAGGAGCCATCACGTCATCCGATACTTTTTATGGGCTGTAGCTGGCCCAACCTCCCGCCTAACGCCTGACATGCTGATATCATGAGAACCAAGAGTGAAAAAGACTTCAGCAAGAACCCCGCCTAGAGCCGTTTACAAGTTCGCCTGCTCCCTCTCCCTCTCGACCTCGTACAGGAAATCAAAGTACGGCTTGTCGAAGTGGTGCACGCGCACGTAACCGTCCTCACCGCCCGAGCAGTACGCAGTGCCCTTGGGGTGCACCGCAATGTAGTTGAGCGGGCCGAAGTGGCCACGCACACGACCAATCTCCTCCTCGAAAATCTTGTGGTAGAAACGGGCCTCGAATTTACCCTGGCGAGACGACGTGGTCGTGACATCCATGGCAGCCTGACCACCACCAAGGATGACGTAGTCCTTGATAGGCGTGATGGCAGCGCTGTTCAGCGGCGTATCGGCAACGTACGTGTGGAGGATTTGCAAGTCGTCCGTAGCAATGAGCTGGAAAACCACCGTGTCAATGTTCATCCTTCAAGCGCCCTGTGGTGCAGAAAGCTACTGACCTTGGCGTTCTTGTCCTTGCCAGCAGTGATGAAGTAAGTCCTGTCGGCAGACCACTGCAGGTCCGTAATCTGCGTGTCGATCTCGTGGGCCTCAATCATGTTCAGAAGATCGCCCGTCTGCCATGCAGGTTAGCATACAGGACTTCGCGCCCTTTCAACCCGTCGTGCTCACCTTGGCATCGAACTGCGAAACGGTACCGTCCTCGTGGCCCGAGATGATGTACTTGGCGCCATAGCTGAAGCCAGCGACGGTGGCCTTGCTCTCCTCACAGAGGATTCTGAGGCGCCTCTCGTCCGTCTGCTCTGCCTCGATATCCGGGTTGATGTCGTAAACGACAATGGTGGAAAGGTGGCCGGAGCGCTTCTCCGTCACGCCGAGCAACTGGCGGCCGTCGGGCGAGAACTCGACGCGCTTGATGGACGTATCGAATTCCCAGGTCTTGAGCATGCGGCCGGTCTGCACCTCCCACAGGCGCATGGTGTTGTCGGCGCCACCGGTCGCGAGCAGGGTGGAGTCTAGGTTCACGTCGACGGTCCATAGCGCACCGACGTGGCCGTGGTAGGTTCCAAGACGCTCGCCGTTGGCGCTGAACCAGGCGCACACGACGTGGTCCTTGGAGACGGAGAAGATGATGTCGCCATCGGGGTTGAATCTGGTGGGGGGTCGCCGTCAGTTTCGCGGTGCGCGAGCGAGCTGTGTGCGTGCAAAAGCATACTTTACTTGGGTAAGGGCACGTTCCTGGGCGGCGCGTCAGTATTGGGTTACATGTGCCTGCATTGAGCGGACCTGAGCGAAAGCTTACATGGCCGGACAGCAAGATGGGTCTCATGGTGGGCAACTGGTGTGGAGGTGTGCTTGTGCTGCTCGCCTTCAAATGTCGACGCCCGCGCCGAAGTGGGTGGGATTTCGCCGTCTGTGCGCACAGGCCACACCGCCGGAGTCATCCCGGCCCTCCGCCACCATCGCGACTCAAAATGAGTGAGAATGAGTGAGAATGATGATTTTTCGTCGAATGCCGCTTTCTGCCTGAAGCCTTTGACTCACATTCCATCTTGACTCACAGCGTCCAGGCAAAGCCCGAACTAGCTGGCATCCACGGTCGTTGAATTTGGACGTAATTGATTTGTTCTGTTTGGGCTCTGTATCTACAGAGATTCTGCCGGTTCGCCAACTCTCCGGGTTATCCCAAGTCATTTTGTTTATATACACCCATTTCGCCGCGCTGAACACCTCTCTATGTCTTTACATCCGCTACATCGCGTCTTACATCCATCGCCCGCTGCTTACAACTTCTCCTTGAGTTGCTGCTTCAACCGCCTCTCAACGGCATCGAGGTAGCCATTGGTGGTGACGTACGCGTCTCTGTCCTTCTTACCGCAAGCGATAGCCAGATCCTTGGTCATGATTCCGTCAACGTCGACGGTGTCGACGCAAGCCTTCTCGAGGGCCTCGGCGAAGGCAACAACCTCGGGGGTACCATCCAGCTCTCCACGCTTGGCCAGACCACGGGTCCAGGCGAAGATGGAGGCAATGGGGTTGGTGCTAGTCTCCTTGCCCTTCTGATGCTCGCGGAAGTGGCGGGTGACAGTTCCGTGCGCAGCCTCAGACTCGAAGGTCTTACCGTCGGGAGTGATGAGGACTGAGGTCATGAGACCCAGGCTGCCGAAGCCTTGAGCCACGATGTCAGACTGGACATCACCGTCGTAGTCTGGCAAACGTTAGCACGAGCAGCGGCCTGCGAATTCCAAAGGGTCACCTACTCTTGAGAGCGGCGACGAAGCCACCCTCGCTCTTGATCATCTGGGCGACCATGTCGTCGATGAGACGGTGCTCGTACCAGATCTTCTTGGCCTCAAACTCCGACTTGTAATCCTTCTCATAAATCTCCTCGAAGATGTCCTTGAAGCGACCATCGTACTTCTTCAGGATGGTGTTCTTGGTGCTCATGTACAGAGGCATGTTCTTGGACAGAGCATACTTGAAGCAGGCGTGGGCGAAACCAGAAATGGACTCGGCAGTGTTGTACTGGGTCTGAGCAACACCGCCGCCGTTGGGGAAGTCATAGACCTTGATGGTCTCGGGCTTGCCGCCCTTGGGGGTGAAGACCATCTCGAGGGTACCCTCGCCCTCAATGACACGGTCCTTAGCGCGGTACTGGTCACCGAACGCGTGGCGACCGATGATGATCGGCTGCTTCCAACCGGGTACAAGACGAGGAATGCGGGGGATGACAATGGGCTCGCGGAACACGGTACCGCCAAGAATGTTCCTGATGGTGCCATTGGGCGAGAGCCACATCTTCTTGAGGTTGAACTCCTTGACACGGGCCTCATCGGGGGTGATGGTAGCGCACTTCACACCGACCGAGTACTTCTGGATGGCCTCGGCAGCATCCACAGTGACCTGGTCGTTGGTCTCATCACGGTACAAGATTCCCTAGTTCCTTATCAGCCACCCCGCTCTCGTCACGGCAGCTGGCATTGTACGTACCAAGTCGTAGTACTTGAGGTCGATGTCCAGGTAACTTCAAGCTGGGTCAGGAGCTGTCGCGGAGAGTAAGGACAGTTTGCGCGGTACTCACGGGTGGATGAACTGTGTTGGGTGAAAGTGTCAGTCTCGTTGCTTTTGGCATGATATGGGCGGCGGGCCTTACCTTGTCCTTGATGGCCTGCCAGATAATCCTGGTCATCTCGTCGCCGTCCAGCTCGACGACGGGGTTCTTGACCTGGATCTTCTTGGCGGTGGCCATGGTCCTGGTCTGGCGTGCGAAACCTAGCGCAGCGGGGGCAGTGAAGCCGGTCTGGTTGGCGGAAAAGAGGGCAGAGGCGAGGCGGGAGCTCGGGGCGGGGCTAACGGCGGACTTCGCAGCGGGGCGGGTGGCGCTGAAGGAAGAGAAGGCCCTGGGGACAGCGGGGTAACGGGAGACAGGAGCAGGGCAGCGGAATAGCCTGGAGGCAGTGCTGGCGGAGAGGGTGGAAGGGCGCATGATGGGCTAAAAAGTGCGCAATGGCGGGGGAACGGGCGGCTATTGAACGGTATCCGGCAGCAGGGTTCTGCGCACGCGGCAATGGCACGCAGCGAGGGGTAGATAGCGGACTCAGGCCTCGGGAAAGGTCTTGCGGCGTGGGATGGCGGAGCTGATGTCGGCTTGCGCAAGAGGCTCCTAGCGCGGTCGAGCGGCGAGAGGCACAATTGGCCGAGGTAGCTTGCGGCTAAAGAGAGGCTCGACTGCGGAGTGTTTGCCGTGCGACGACGCGAGGGGCAGGCGAGGAATGCGCGGCGCTTGGTGTTTATGACTGAGAGAGTCGCATCTCCTCGAGCTGCGCGATACAAAAATGTTTAAGCTTTCGACGCTCATCCGATCCCGGAGCTGTTGTGACGCCGCATGTCGGCGGAGGTGCCCGCTCCTCCGCTCCGCGCTTAGTACTGGGCTGATCCGCCGCCGGCGGGAGCTGCAACCCACCGCGCGACACGGCGACGCCTGGCACCATCCTCGTCCTGTCCTCGTCCTGCCCTCACACGACGTCGCTGGCGCCCGCCCAGTCGTCCTGGAATCGTGGACCCATGGCTTGCCTCTGCGCTGGGGTCCTGGCTGCTGAGGATCCAGTCGCGCCTCCGTACCGCTCCCGCCTGATTTTGCCCGGTTGAGGCATCCGACTCCAATGTTCGCTAACTCGCCATGCGGGTGACGTTACAACGGGGAACAAGCATGTTCCAGCCGAGAGTGCGTTTCCTTAGCGCTTTCAGCATCCAATGGCCGGTTTGAAATATCGCCGGACGAGGCCGATCTATCGGCTATTCAAGCCGATAGATGTCACCGAAATAAGTAATGGCTGGACCGCTCGGCATGGCATCCGAATTGCTTCAAATGTCGACGCAGATTCCAATCTCCAAGGAATGTGAGAGAAAGACGAGCTCTCTGCTTGCGACCATACTTGCGACTGAAGGTCGGCTTGAATGCATGTTGGACATGGCACATAGCAGAGTAAGTCGTGTGGTGCCATGGGACACGCTGATTTGTAGGTTTATAACACCACGCCAGATATACAATATGTTGGCATCTAATCCCTACAATGGTTTTCCGTTCCCATGCCCTAGCCAACAATAGCAAGGTAAGCTAAGAAAACGATCTGCGAGACTATCATGATCAACCAGGCGGTCCAGAAAATGGTTCGTCAAGTGGGGGGAGTGTATGGCAACAGGTGCTGAGATGATGATGATTGGTGAGTTGTTCGGAAAGCATCACGTGAAGGCACATGCAGAGAGGCATTGGTGGGATTTTCGACAAGACGGACAAGCGCTATGCACGTATCTGGTGGTCCGCGGCTTCCATTAAGACCAGTGATAACCGGTACAGTTGGGCGATGACGTAGCCTATAAACGGTGGCCGAGAAGCATGTGAGCAATCGCTGACACGCCCCAAGCAACGTGCTCTTCCCCGCCTAACAATCTCCGCTTCTCCAACGCACCAATGACCCGCTTGACCCATCAGCTACGTCGGTCATGCCACTTCCCGCCGCACCTATTGGCCTCGCGTTCGGGTTATGCCTGCTTTGCACAAGTACCTCACGCAGGGCACAAAGAATCGAACACCTATTCACCTCGCAACCTCAGATTCCTTGCCAGCACGTCTAATCTTCGTCCTCTCATTCGCTCCACCGTGGTTGGGGAGCCGGCCTGTCCAGCCTCGACTCCGCCCACCCCTTGTTCGATGCGCGCCGTGTCTTTGGCCGCAGCTCTCACCCCAGCTACAAAAGGGCGAGAAGCCGCTGAATCCCATCATCCTTCCGCCGTGAGAAGCAGAACACCATGAAGCTCAATGCGCTCGTTGTCCTCGGCTCCATTGGTGTCGCCGCTGCCCGGTATACCGCCAATTTGAACTACCACTCCCCGTCAGCCCATCACCCGTTTCTCGGTATCTCTTTGTACAAGGTCGTTCGCCGGCACGACGCCGCAGTCCGGTCCATTGATGCCGCAGCCTTGAACTTTACCCATGGAGTCGCCTCGGGCGATCCGTATGCGACCTCTGTGATCCTCTGGACTCGAGTTTCCCCGGAGTATGACAATGACAAGAGCAACAGTAATCCCGACGCTATGGTACCACATCATAATACACAATTGACTAACGCGTTCCCCAGCCACGGTGTCGGGAACTGTGCCCCTGTTCAATCACGACACCCAAGAATACGGTAGCTAAGGCACTGAAGCAACGGGTTTTGTCGCGGGGGCTGACGAGCAGTCAAGTGCGCATTTCCACGGCTCCCGTCTGCGTGAATTACGAAGTGGCAACCGACCGGAACATGATTGATGTTGTCACTTCGGGCCAGGCTTACACTTCCTCGGATATTGATTGGACCCTCAAGGTGAGCAAGAAGCTCGACTCGTTGACTCGTCAGCTCACGGATTCCAGGTCGAAGCCACAGGCCTGAAGCCTTTCACGCAATACTACTACCAGTTCATTGTCTGTGACTCGGACAACGCTAGCCCGGTTGGCCGGACCAAGACTGCCCCAGCCCCCGACGATGATGTCTCGGAGCTCTCCGTGGCCGTCTATTCGTGCTCGAACTACCGTGAGTCTTCTGCATCATCCTTCATTGAATGAATGAAAGAAGGCTGATTATATCTCAGCCTTCGGTTTCTTCAACGCCTTCGGCCACTCCGTGCGAAAGGACTCGGTGGATTATGTCCTGCATCTGGGCGACTTCATTTACGAGTACGCCGAAGGCGCCTATGGATGGGGCTGGGCCATTGACCGAGTTTCTCAGCCAAACAAGGAGATCCGCACCCTCTACGACTACCGCAGGAGGCATGCGTCCTATCGTGCCGATTCCGACGCCTTCCTGAGCTTTGCGAGCTATGCATGGATACCTGTCTGGGACGACCACGGTGAGCTTCGACGCCGAGACTGGACCGTACAGTGCTGATGGTTGCCTTAGAGGTGGGAGACAACACTTGGCGTGATGGCATGGCGGATCACAATAATACTGAAGATTCCTTCATCCAAGACGGACTTATGTATGGCGGTTCAGGCCTATCATTCGACCAAAGAAAGATGAACGCCGTGCGCGCGGTACGTGTCGCAGCATTATCCGATCCGCGAATTGTGGCTGATGTGTGGCAAAGTATTTTGAATGGATGCCCATCCGCCAGGTCGAAATGGACGATAACCTCCGCATTTGGCGGTCATTCTCCCTTGGCAACCTCGTGGACATCATCATGCTCGACACCCGGCAGTACGATAGATCTATTACAGATCTATACTGGAACTCTGAATATATCCATGAGATCCAGAACGATGCGGGAAGGTCACTCATGGGAAGTCGCCAGGAGAATTGGTCTGTATCTCTCCAGTGCATGTTCCATTTTTTTTTTTCACTAATTCCTGCAGGTTCTACAATCAACTCTCAAAGTCTAAGAACCGCGGAGCCGCATGGCGTCTAATCGGATCTCAGGTTGTTTTCTCGCGCTTGAACCAATCCACTACAGGCTTTGCTGATGATCCTGTACGTTCGCCTGCGTGATTTTCTGGATGGCCACTGACATGTCCCTCAACCCCCAGTATAATATGGATACCTGGGATGGTTACCAGGCCAATCGAAACCGCACGTTTCAGCATCTTTACAACAATAACATCACTAACAACATTGTCATGGCTGGTGACAGCCACATGAATTGGGCCTCGGACCTTGTGTGGCTGGATGAACATGACTACGACCCAGAAACAGGGGCTGGCTCGGTGGGGGTTGAATTTTCCGGCTCGGCAGTCAGCAGCCCTTGCCCGCATGGCCAAAACATAACAATCGACGAAGCGAATAGGAACAGTGCAGCTCTTGTGGCGGGGAACCGCGAGCTCCTGTGGCAAGAGATGTATTACCGTGGATACTACGAACTGACGATAAGGTAAGCAATGGCCTTCCCCGTACTTGCATGCTCAGGCTGATCAGGGTCGGGATACAGTCAGAAAGCCGTCCACGCGAGGTACTATGGTGTTCCCACGCTTGTCCAACGTACTCCATTGGAAGTGAGCCTAGCCAACTTTACAGTCCTGCGGGATGCCAATGCTGTGCAGCGGCCCATTGCCGGTGGAGTCGTTGAAAGCGGAGCAGTGAAGTGTGGAAAGGTTCTCCAGACCAACTTGACGTATGACACGGCGACCGGGGAGTATTCTGTACATAACTTGTCGACCTTCGGCTACGACCAAATCGTCGACTGAATAGGTTGGCGGGATAATTTCCAGCTCATAATCCTCTTCTCTGCTGATAGGCCGAAATGGTGTCACGCTTGCGCTCAGGATCCGGAGATTACATGGGGGGAAAGTTCTCCACAGAATACCGAACATTCCCGGCTCCGCCCAAGCCGACACGTTCTCGTCACATGGCCATTTCCTGTCCCGGTGACAGCAATTGCATGCCCGCACGCGTCCTGTAGCTATGGGTTCCGCGCGATGCCAGGTTTGGCAAGGATTCCAGGGGTGTAGAAATTGCGGCAACCTTCGTCTGGTCGGGCTGAGTGATGCAGTTATTAGAGGTGGAATTTAACCTTGCTCGCAGACTTCGGCCCCTTGCATGAGATATCCTGGATAGGAAACCGTGGGTACGATGTGTGGGGGATCTACTTGCCCCATCCCGGCAGTGATTCATTCCCTGCCGGGCGAGAGACAAGGGATGACGTGCAGCACCACGCCGTCAGCCTGATGATTGATCCGCCAGAGCCCCTGTGAGATAGCATGCGCCACGACGCGGTGAGGGCTGATGCCCGGCAACTCGTCTCTGGCAGACACGATAGTCGAGATGCAAAGTGGTATTCGAAGAGGCAACAGACGCAACCCAAGTTTTGCTGACCTCTTGGCGACAGTTTCAGCGTCTTGAGAGACGAGCTTATCTGCCGCAGTGCATCTTACGTTTGCATCGCCTTGACGAGAAGTGCTGCCAGCAGATTGTCCACTGACCACCCATGGCTCGCCTGCTCTCGATCAGCGCGCCAGAATAATAATGCCTACGCCGGCGTATTACAGCCCCTCATCAATGGTCCTGCGGGAGCACTGCGATATCAGCAAACGATCATCGTGATCATGTGGTCTGGCTACCAGGGAGGTGCACACATAAAGAGAACAGAGGCATGCCGGATCCAGCATTCCGGCCGGGGAAGGCTAAAGGCGGGTTGCTGGAGAATGGACAGCGCCACCACCGCCCCGCGGGGCTCCCTTCCGTCCCGTCAAGCAAAGCCATGCTAACTGCTGAGGGCCAAGTGCGCATCTTTTGACGAAAACGTGGGCAGTGACTGCGGAACTGCTGATTGGTGCGAAAGAGCCGGGGGAGAAGGGCTGGACATGGAGGGCGCGGGAAGTAGTGGATTGCATGGGCATTCGGCAATCGGGTTCGCCAATTTGCTGCACGTCCGCCGTGCTTGCTGCCATACCCCCGACGGTGGAGTGACAAGGCGGGGGAGAGGGTGCTCCAGCGTCTGCGTGCACCACGCTCTCGCTCCTAGAGGCTGCATACACCTTCCCTGGAATCGGCCCCAGGGCCGTCTTGCCGGTAGATAGAACCTCTGCTTGTGCGACTCGAAGCCGTGTTCCGGGGTTGGATGACACGCGAGAAAGTACCTAAGCAGTACATAGCACCAACAAGGCTCCCCTCAGCTGGGCTCCCCCGCAGCAGACTAACGCACCACCGCAAGCGGGCAGGGGACGACGCGGCTCGCCTTAGCCCCAAACCTTTTTCTCAACCACACCCGCATGAACTATTCAAACCTGCACCCAGGACGCCACCTGCCTGTCGTTTGAGCAACCAATGCTCGCCGTCGAGCACATCCCGACCTGCAGCAATCCGGGCTGTCCTCGTGACTCGTGTGAGCCCCCATGACTGCCGCCTCCCGTACCACAAGCGAGCCGTGAGATACGTCTATTACGCGCGCCGAGCATTCTGGGGCGTGGAGGCGCCGCCAGCTCGCCGGGGATGCGCCAGGGGGGTCCTGCAAGTAATGCGAGCCCTCGCTTTCGGGTGAACAAGGCATCACGAACCAAGTCTAGACAAGGCAGGACAAGATTTGCTGTGAAGGCCTTGTCCAGATGAGCTTAGCCAATCCTTGTCTCATTCAGCCGTGCCCCTCTTCATGTCACGAACACAAAACAGCCGTGGCGAATCGTGAGATGGCACGACGTTGCACAATCCATCTGCTTCCAGGTCTGGCGAGCTCTTTGGCTTGTTTAAACAGCCGTTGTCCGCCCCGGGAGTACGGCAGCGAGACCGAGTATCATACCCTTGCTCACCAACCAATCTTTCTCTGCCATCCCAAGAGCGGGGCCCCCCATTTTTTTCTCAGCGCGTGCTGTTGGTGAGTGATGACCCCGATCCCGAATCCGTCAATGGTTCCATTCCGCCAATCTGCGGGGTCGGAGTCGGGGCCCAGCTCACTCATAGAACTGCTCTGATGCTGCTATATATTGTCTGTACCGCACGAGTACTGATCGTCTTTCAGAAACTCACAGTTCGTGTCACCGAAGCTCAGCTGATGCATCATGGACCCCAAGGAAGAGTGAGAAATCCAGGAAGCATATTGAAAGTTGGAGCATGCTGACCATTACTTCAGCAAGCGCGACAGTGCCGCAGGCATCCACCATGAGCACGCCCTGGTTCCCGAACGTACACGGAAGCAAAGCGTTGTCGAGCTCCCCGAGAATACGTCTGGAGAGTAGGCGACCATCATTAATAGGCCAACTGTTACAACTGCTGACCGCATCTCTCTGCCACAGAGTCAAGAACCCTCTCGCCGGTATCCCTGTCCCACAGCTTCTGAATGAAGTCGACGCATGGGCCGAGAAGAACGACCTAAATGACATCCTCCCGCTGCTCCGTAAAGGCGCCCTGATCGCTCGCGACCCGAATGGCTTCGAGGACGTTGACGAGCTGGACGAGGCGGATAAAGAGGCCATCCGGCACGAACGCACACACAGGTGGAGCCACCCTTGGTCGCTGTACTTCACCATCATCCTGAACTCGGTCGCCGCCGCTATCCAAGGTTCGTCTCTCGCATAAGATGCTTTGGTACCGGACAGACGGTGCTTAACTGCTTGATACAGGCTGGGATCAGACCGGTTCCAATGGAGCAAATCTCGCCTTCCCAGACGAGTTCGGCATATCAACCAGGCCAGAGGTCTGTGGACCCCAAGGCACATGTGAGAAGAACGAATGGATCGTAGGCGTTGTCAATTCAATGCCCTACATAGCCATCTGGCTCTTGTATGTCCCTCTCGTCAATGCTGGCCGACTCTACCTAACAGACAGGCAGTGCGGCGTGGATCTCCGACCCCTTCAATGACTTCATTGGCCGTCGCGGGACCATCTTTCTCGGCGCCATCTTCTCGCTCATAGCTCCGTTCGGCATGGCTGTTACCCAGAATTGGGGGCAGCTTATTGCCTGCCGTATACTGCTCGGCATCGGAATGGGTCTGAAGGAAGTCACCGTTCCCGTCTTCTCAGCCGAGACTGCACCGGCCATCGTCCGCGGTGGTTTGGTCATGAGCTGGCAGCTCTGGACGGCTTTTGGCATCTTCTTGGGCACTTGCGCCAACCTTGCGTAAGCCTCTCCAATCCGTTCGCGCCAAAAGCTTGGTGTAACTGACCAGTGCAGCGTGTACCGCGTCGGACGCATTGCCTGGCGCTTGCAGCTTGCCAGCGCCTTTATTCCAGCTGTACCGCTCGTCCTCGGCATTTGGTTCTGTCCCGAGTCCCCCCGTAAGTATCCACGCACGACCGCCTGCACCCACCGCCGCCGCTCACACAAACTTTCAAGGTTGGTACCTGAAAAAGAAGAAGTACAGGAAGGCGTACAATTCCCTCCTCCGTCTCCGCAGGACCCCACTCCAGGCCGCTCGCGATCTCTACTACATCAACGCGCAGCTCGAGTTCGAGGAGGAGCTCGTCCGGGAGTCTGGTCTCACCAACGCGAACAACATCGCGACGCGTTTCCTCGAACTGTTCACCATCCCCCGCGTCCGACGCGCGACGCAGGCGTCCGGCATCGTCATGATAGCCCAGCAGATGTGCGGCATCAACATCATGTCCTTCTACTCGAGCACCATCTTCGAGCAAGCCGGCGCCAGCACCTTCGGCTCGCTCATGGCCACCTTCGGCTTCGGCCTCATCAACTTCCTGTTCGCCTGGCCGGCCGTCTGGACGATCGACACGTTCGGCAGACGCGGCCTGCTGCTCTTCACTTTCCCGCAGATGTTCTGGACGCTGTTGGCCGGAGGCTTCTGCTTCTACATCCCAAAGGAAAGCGACGCGCATCTCGGGCTTATTGCGTTTTTCGTGTACCTCTTCGCTGCGTTTTACTCGCCAGGAGAAGGCCCAGTACCATTCACGGTGAGTTAGTCGAGGTCGCAGACACGTCGAGAGTCCACTATCGTCACTGACACCCAGCCCCTTTTTTTCTTTTTCCCATCCACCAGTACTCCGCCGAAGTCTTCCCCCTAAGCCACCGCGAACTCGGCATGTCCTGGGCGGTCGCCACCAACAACTTCTGGGCCAGCGTCCTGAGCATCACCTTCCCGCGGCTGCTCGGCGCCTTCCAGCCGCAGGGCGCGTTCGGCTTCTACGCCGGCCTCAACATCGTAGCATTGGTTCTGAGTACGTGCCAAGTATCCCTTCTTCTTCTTCTTCTTCTTCTTCTTCTTCTTCTTCTTCTTCGTTCTTCCTCGTGTTCTTATATATATTCCTTCTCCTTTTGCTCACCCACAAAAAAGAAACCGCAAAGTCTTCCTCTTCCTCCCCGAAACCAAACAGCGCACCCTCGAGGAGCTCGACTACGTCTTCGCCGTGCCCACCCGCACCCACGCCCGCTACCAGCTCTTTGAAGTGCTGCCCTGGTGGACGAGGCGCTACGTCCTGTGCTTCTGCCGCCGCCGCAAGGGCTCGATGCCCGCGCCCGCGCCCGAGCTGTACCACTTTGATAACGACGGGCGGGGGGCGGGGGGCGGGGAAGACGACGACGGGGTACCGTGGTACGGTGGATGGTGGTGGCGATGATGATGTCGAGGCTAGGCGGCATGTCACGAAGATGGGTTGATCGGATGGGATGGGATTGCTGCGTGTTGTGTTGCATCGAGTGTCGTGTACGTCGTGTGGATGGGGTGAGGGAGGGATGTGTGGAGCGAGGTAGGTAGGACGAGACAGGGAGAGCGGGGTGGGCGAGGTAAGCAGAGCGGGACAGAGAGGGCGAGGCGAGGTGGGGAAAGGAAAGCAAGTCGTGGTGTGGACTGCAATGGAGCGCGCGCGCGCGGGAGGATTGCATTTCGTCGAGGGCGGGCGGTTTTTTCCAGGTTGATGTCATGGCTCCTCCACCGCGCACAGTGGATCGGGGAAGAAAGTTGATGTACGACTATCCTCTTCCGATATATGGGGCAATCGAGGCAAGTATTCGGACGTAGATTCAGATATGAACAAACTATTGCCATAAGCAACCGCAGCATGTGTGCAAACAGAGATGTGGATTTCAACACACCCTTTTTTCCCCCACCTAGTCGGTGAAAGTAGATATCCGAACGTAGTGTAGGATTAAACACAATTTCATCATGAGTAGCCGAAGCAGATGTCCGGGCATAGATGCGAGTGTTGAAGCTGTGAAAACGCATCCGCAAACTGGACCCCACCACCCACGCACACGAGATATGTATGTGGGTCAATTGATTCTCCAACACACTGTGCTCCCGTCTAATTCGCAGTCGTCATGCTCATAAAATTCTGTCCAAAGGTCATAAACGCCATACCAGCGACCTCACATCCCGCCCGACGACAAACACACGCCCAAAGTTACGTCCTTCTACATCTCAGCCCCGACAGCCACTTCACACTCAAAGCGTCCGATCCGACGAAGAAGACCCCACCACCGCCACCACCCCTCGTCCATTCTCATACATCGCCTCCCCAATAAACGGACTCCTCGCCCTAATCGCCCCACCCTTCCACACCAACACGACCGGCGCGAAGCTCAGCCCCACCGCCACAAACGCCAGCAGACAGCCCGCCCAACGCAAACCGAGCCGCGCATACAGCGCCTGCTCGGCGAGCGGCAAGAAAGCGCCGGTGAGGTTCTCGCCGAAGGCGACGCCGGCGAGGGCGCTGGCGGCGTAGCGCGAGTACGCGTCCTCGACGTAGTTGCTGGCGGCGGTGACGACGGTGAAGATGCCGGCGCCGACGAGGACGAGCCCGGCGGTGGGGGCGAGCCAGTGGAGCGCGGGCAGCGCGGTCCAGGCGTAGAGGAAGAGGCCGCCGGCGAGGCAGAGGAACGAGGCCGGCACCGCGAGGTAGAGGCGGGCTTCGGGGAGGAAGGTTTCTTCTTCTTCTTCTTCTTCTGCTCCTCCGACTCCGACTCCGTTCTCCGCCGCCTTCTCGCTGTCTGGGGACTGGCACTCGGTCGTTTTGGCGGATGATGATGTTGTGAAGTACCACGCGTCCTGCACCGGCGCGCCGACGACGAGCCCGAGCGTGACGCCGGTGAGCAGGCCCGCCTGGACGACGCCCGAACGCCAGCTCTCCCAGCCGTACAGCTCGCCGTAGACGCGCGGGATGCTCTGGGTGAAGAGCAGAGCGTTGCCGAAGCAAAAGGCGGACCACAGCGTGCTGCACGCCACCAGCGGCTCGGTCGTCAGCATGCGCAGCGGGCGGCCGACGGCGTCCTGGAGGAGCGCGACGATCGAGAGGTGGTGCTCTTCTTCTTCGCCTTCGGCACGGACGTCCTGGCGGCCGGTGGAGTGCCGGACCGAGGCGGCGCGCCGGGAGAGGATGACGCTGCCGCGGGTTTCGGGGAGGGCGAGGTAGGCGATGGGGACCAGGGCGGCGTAGACGGCGAGCTGCCACCAGCAGACGTAGCGCCAGCTGAGGCCTCCTTTGCCGACCCCTTCTTTTCCTTCGTCATCGACGTTGGCCCCCCAAACCGTTCCGCCCCCGGCCACCGTCCCGGCCATCAGCCCACCAACCAGCGCCCAGATGTACAGCGCGACGGGCAAGCTGCGCGCGCGGGGGCCCGCCCATACGTCGCCGACGATACCGCCAGTGACGTTCTGCAGCACACCTGCCGCGCCGCCGCTCAGGACGCGGATGGCAACAAGGAGGGGGTAAGCTCCGCCTGGGGCAAGGGCTTGTGGGATGGTGGAGAGGGCGAGAACGAGCACGCAGAGGATGTATGGTGTTCGCACGCCGTAGCGCGTCTCCATGAGAGGGAGCAGAAGCAGAGGGACAACGCCGGCGGACAGCGTCCATGCGAAGATGGGGTAGTATGTCGGCGGGATGGTGCGGCTGGAGTCCGGCGGGAGGTGGAAGGTCGCGGTTAGGAGTGGGGCTGTGGGCGCGAGAGCTGTGCCTGACAGGCCGGAGAGGAAGGTTCTGTTGGTGAAGAAGGAATGGGACGGGTTGTGAGTTTTTTGGTAAATTCTGAGAGATGGCAACGCTTTGTGGGTGGGACGGGGGCTGTTGGAGACGGGGAGAACGGCATGGGAGTGTTGTGAGGGACAAGAGAGAATACGCTCAAAGGATTTTAAAGAGGATATTCATGCTGGAGATGGTACTGAGCGAGGAAAACGTACATGGAGCATGCGAGAAGAGTGACGCGCCATTTCCTCGAAGAAGGCCAGTTGAAAGGGTTCTCAGGGTCGGCCGGGCCGTCCCACGTAACGATGCTCTTCTCGGAGTGAGACATTGGTGGACTGTGGAGAACGGGGTGGCCGCCATTCTCAGGGTCGGTCCTGGCGTGAAAGGCTATCTCTTCACGGTCGCACAGATAGGATGGTTGCAGCGGGTGTCGGCCTCGATTTCCCTGCTCTTGATGTACGGCCGTTTTCCGGGTCCCGTCTCGCTGGGAAGCGAACGTTGGACGTGCCATTTCCTGTTGCTGCAGACCTTACATGGAGGCCCGAGGCCGCTTAAGTGCCAACTCCCCGTTGTCTGACCGCTATTCGAAGACCCATATGGGAGCGGGTCGCCGACTGTGTTAGTACCAGTAGTGCCCTTGGGAGTGTCGGAGAGGTCGCAAAGTAGACACAGAGGCCGTCGAGGGCAAGGCTGCGGCATGATGGAGCGGGCTTTGGCTGCCATGGCGTCGAGGGGGAAGCGTAGCCATGGCGCGCCCGTAGCAGCTTGTTGACATCATCGTCTCTGGGCGCTTCTTGACGCGGCGGCGATTGCGTAAAAGAAAATGTGTCGGCGTCCAGGCCGGTTCAAACGTGTCGGCGGGAGATCCGCGCCAAGGACGGTGATGAGGTGATAGGTTGACACACTGACCGGGGGCCATGTGAAAGCTGATTCACGCAAGCCGCCGCACCTTGCCTCTTGGGGAAAGACGTCGTGGCTCACTTAGTCATAGCGAAACACCTCCGCCATAGCGCCCTTTCTGTGCAGTTGACTCGTTGAATTCTTGTACATTGGAACAGCAAACACCACAGCTCTTGGTAGGCTTTCCTGGTGCATACGTCGATATCCTAATCCGCACCCTGTCCATCGTTTTCAGTGAAGTTGATTCATCGACCATAAGTCGTCTTCTCCAGACCGTTTTCCTTTCCAAGAAAAGTCCTTTGTTGAAAACGCCCTGATAACGCTCCGTTCCACATGCATAAGAAGCAATAAAAAATAGTCGTTCCCCTGCTCTTCTCTCTCCAACGAGAAAGAGAGGGGTCTAGGCTCATGATTTTGTTGAAAACACGAGAATCCCTGATCAGAAGCGCCTGCGCTGCATTCGGTCCATTTCACTCAAGCAGACTTGGAGTAGCTCTGCTTGGGGAAGGGGTACGACGGGCCGAGCTCCTGGATGCTGAGCTTGGCGAGCCACTGGCCCATGTCGATGCTGGTCTCGAGATCCTTGCCCTGGACGACACCCGCCACGAAGCCGCCGGCGAAGGCATCGCCCGCACCGTTGGTATCGTTGATCTGGTCCTTGCTGATGGCGTGGACGGGGAACTGCTTGACCTCGGCCTCGCCGCCCTCCTTGCCGATGGCCACCACCGTGGGCTCGGTGCCCTGGGTGATGATGACGGTGCGAGGGCGGGACTTGTTGGCCTTGGGCAGCGCCGCCATGAGCTTGGCAATGGCCGGGATGTCCTTGGTGTCGTGGCCGTTGTTCTCGGCCCAAGCGAGCGCCTCGGTCTCGTTGCCAATAACGTAGTCCCAGTAGGGAGCCGTCTGGGCAAGCTGGTCCTTGAAAAACTGGGGGATGAACGGAGCAGAGAGGGAGAGGATGAAGACCTACAAGCCAGGCAGCATTAGTGTCGCGCACTCAGCCATCGCCGTGGGAAATCGTACCTTGTTCTTCGCAGCAGCCTCCTCAGCCAGGGCCAGGATGGCGGGCACGCAGACCGTCAGGTGGTAGCCACCAACGTAGTAGACCTTGGCGGCCTCGACGAGGCTCCAGATCTCGGGCTGCTTCAAGTGCTCGATCTTGTAGTGGTTGGCAGCAGCCAGGTCGGTGCACATGCTACGGTTGTGGCCGGTGATGATGACGCCGCAGCGGCCGGTGGGCTGCTGCTCATCGTAGCGGTACTCGACGCGAAGGCCGACCTGCTTGACAGTGTCCTTCAGGGTCTCGGAGTACTTGTCCTTGCCGACGCAGCCGATGTAGACGGCAGAGTTGGGAGGGAGGATGTACTGCGGGAGAGCTTGCGCGTCAGTGGGGAGCGCTCTGGCATCAGATCAAGGTGCCCACGTACCTGAGCGCCTCTTGCCGTGTTCTGGGCGGCGCCGCCGGCGATAAGCTTCGCATCGTAGTTCTGAAGCAAGTCGTCGTACAGGCCCATGTGCTTCTCCTCGGCGAGGATGGCGTCGTTGGCCTTCAGGCCGTACTTCTCGAGGAGCTTCTCATTGCTGCGCAGAGTTCATCGTCAGCCATTGGGCATGCGGGACTTGTCGCGAACAGCTTACCCGACGGCCTGGATGTCGAGGAGAGGGTTCTCCAAGCAGAGGAGCTCGTAGTTGCCGGTGGAAGCCATTGTGTAGTGACGGGATGTGTGGATGGATTGCGGAGAGAGGCGGATGGCGGGGTGCTTCGAAGAAATCGGAGGGGCTGCTGCTGTCCAAGCCCAAAAAAAGCGCCGACGCCCCGCTTCGGCCCATTGCGGTGCTCGGAGCATAGTCGGCGCCTTCTTCGACACCAGAGCGCGCGGCATAAGCATGCTTGTCATCTTGAATCGGCAACAGGATGAGATTGTGACCGAGAGGCGTACATCCGCATCGCGACTACAATTGCGTGCTTTTGAATGCTTGGGCAACAGCGTCCCGTGATGTCATACGACGCTTCCCGTTGTCCACATGGCTCGTCATGGGCAATTGACCAATGCTCTACGCCTCGAATATTCCGAGCAGCTGTCACTTGTCCCCTGTACCTGCATTGCGCATGCCACAGTTCTTGACACTCCGCGCAAGTGCGACGCCACATCTACTTCCTCCCGGTCCCATTTCACCAGATGGCGCAGCTCCTACGATTGCAATTTCACTGCCTCAACTGGAAAGTTACTACTGCTCGGATCAATTTGCTAAGTAAAAGTCAAGGCCCAACGATCAAGGCACTAGAGAGTGATATGCAATATGCGTGCGAACGACAAAGACTGTGTCCGTGGTCAATTTGGCCCTCCTCTTCGCTCCGTTCCCAAGAAACATAGATTGGCACGTCCGAGTCCTACTGCTCAATGTGTGCCAGAGCAGGGCGTCCAACTGACAGCTGCGTCGCCCGAGGCTGGCAACATCTTCGTGGGCAGCACCGACTGCTACACGAGCTGCTCCGACGCTAACCTAAGTCGCGGGTGGTGACAATAACCACGCGGCATTTTACCAACCACCCACTTCAAAACTCGGTTAAACGGAGGTGAGCGGTTCATTCCTGATGTGGCGTCAAAACAATAATGTGTGGCTTCCGAATGACTCCAGCTACGTCTGTAGCGAAAGCCATGTCTCCATCAGCCGCCCAGTCCATTCGGTGGGGTGTGTGTGAATGATCCGCGGCTGCGGCTCAGATCCGTTCCCCATACACCACTGCCGCTACCCCAGGGATCGTTGCCGAAAGCCGAAGGACTGGCAGTCTGGTCGTGGGGGTATGGACTCAAGTTCAGCTCATGGGGAGCTCCTTGGACCTGGCCCGTGTAACCACTGCTGGATCCAGGAACATAGTTGCCATGAAACTGGAAATTACTCGATAGAGGACTGTCATAAGGCGCAGTGAACGGATCGGCCATTGAACCGGAGCGGCTTTGTTGGACTGGACCCTGACCGCCCCACGAAAAAGTATTCATCGAGTTGCTGAGGGACGCGTGACGAGAATGGCTGATGCTGCGGCGACCCAGAGCTGCGCTGGTCACATTGAGGCCTGGGGGTGCGGCAGGGGCTGTTTGCATATGCGACTCGTAAGTTTTGCTCCAGATGTCAGATGTATTCGGTAGAGACGGAAGCGAAGGCAGATTTCGCATGGCAGGGGACGCAGTAGAATTACGGTGGTGCACGTCGGGAGTGCAGGAAGCTTGGCTGTAATTCCGGACCATGTTGACAAATTCCCCGACAGTCACAGGAGTGATGCCATAAGAGTGGTCGTCGATCAAGGCCGTGTCCTCGAACGTCTGCTCCGGTG
This sequence comes from Diplodia corticola, assembly GCF_001883845.1. NCBI lineage: Eukaryota > Fungi > Ascomycota > Dothideomycetes > Botryosphaeriales > Botryosphaeriaceae > Diplodia > Diplodia corticola. Next base: position 105,976 of record NW_017971534.1, read on the forward strand.
GCGTTGGAGGTATGTTTTCGTCCTCCTCAGGAAGAGGATCCAATCCGTCGTCAGGGCCGAGAAGTTCATCCACCATACGATTCATCGCAACATCCTTGGAAATGGCAACAGAAGCAGTCTCCGACGGAGCAACACCGTGAGAAATTTGGTCATCTGTGACCGGGCCATTGGGCTCTCCACGCGGGATTTCGATCGGGATTTCCACAGGAGCAACGGGTTCGGCCTTCTGCTCTGTGCTGGGCATGAGCTGAGACGGGATGCCAGCTTCTTGGTAGACAAAGCGAGTTCCCACGAGAGCCAAAGGCGCAGTCTGGTTGCATATTAGCATCTCGACGGTTCTAATGCATGATTCTCACCGACCTGGTCCTGGGTCAACTGAAGTCCATCGACAAGAAAATCGCGGATGCGCATCAGCATCTCCACATTGGGGTGGTTCCGTTCCAAGCCTTCGTCGGAACACTTCGGCTTCAGCCCCTCACCGAGGTACCATATTTTCCTCGTTCTTTCCGTTACCAATGGTTGGAAGCCAATTGTGTCAACATCCTCCTCTAGCATGTATTGCTCCATAGGAAGCCGGCCAGGTTCGAAGGCCGAGACGAGCAAGGTCAACGTCTCAGCATAGGCCTTCCACATCTCTTGAACCTCCACCTTAGAGACGGATCCTTCAAACCCTTCGATGTCGGCGGAGAGGATTTGCCAGGTGTTCATAAACCAGGCGCTGTATAGGCGAAGTCCAGGCAGGATTCGACGTGCGACTGCTGTAACTTTGTCGGACAGTTGCTGGGATTGGTCGTCCTCGTCACCGTTGACATCTTCTCCGGTCAACAGCTCGAGCTCAGGTTGAAGGGTCTGAAGCAGGGAAAAGAAGGTCTTGACGTTCAGACGAAGGAAGAAAAAGTAAGAGCGCAGGTTGTGTGGTTCCGTGTGGCCACCTATGATGGTCAGTGCAAGGTCGAGATAATTCTGAGGCACAAACTCACTTTGAAGTTGCTCCGATGCAAAATACTCGGCCGCAACATTGACCAAAACAAATTTCTGCAAGAGTCCGTCCAAAGATCTTTCCTTCAACTCAACTGCCAGTTGGCTCAGGACCTCGCTCTCCAGTTCATCGTGGCCGGCGAACTCTTCTCCCTTGTAACACTTGCTGTGCAAACGCACGAACCAAGAAATCAGAGCGCGGTTGGCACCGGTCCCTTCGCGGTTAGCCTGTCTATTGATAAGCTCTCCTTTATCCCAAGCCTGAATGACTTTCTTGAACTCCAGTTCCAGATTGTTCTTTGCAGCTGGATGTGGTTCTTTCGTGGCAAGGGAACGATAAAGGTGGTATGTTGCGCGGAAATGACTGCCGTCCGCAAGCGCAATGACTGCTTGCTGGTTGTGCGATATGCCAGATTCGGGGTATATCGAGGTTGCAAGACCGTAGTATCCAACAGCATAACTCCAGTTGCGGTCCTTTTCTTGTCTCTGAAGCTCGCGGTAGCGTGAGAGGTCGCCGAGATAGATGATGGTCTGGTAAAGCGACATTTTGACTTGATGCTTGATTTCTGCCGAAACATTCCGAACGGGGCTCTCGCGGGAGACTGAACATGATTAGTGTCATACGACATGATGACTGCAGCAAACAACGCACTGTCGCTCTTCCATGTTCTGGCAATGTCGCGTAGTTCGGGGATTCCTCCAAAGGTGCGATCCAAGCGGAGAATGTATTGACGGTAGAAACGCTGGCTGGCTTTGATAAACTCAAGGTATTGCTTCGTGACGAGACGTGTTTCAACGGCCTTGTTCTTGCCTTCCTTGTTCAGCTGTTCGCAAAACGAGTGCGTTAGCACAGTCCGACGGCCCTTCGGCCCAGGGCGATTCCGCGCGCGTACCGAGCTCAGCTGCTTTCGGAAATTGACATTGACCTTGCTGTGGGCGGCCCACAGCAGGGTCTCGATTTTCTGCTCGGAAGCATATTTGAAGTCGGCGAATATGGTGTTTTCGCACGCGACGCGGAAGCTGGGGCCCGATTAGCGGCGCGGAGGAAATGGAGAGCGTATGGCGCACTCGGTGAGAAGAGAAATTATCTCTCCATGACGGGTGTTTCGCTGGGCGAGCTTGGCGTTCAAGTCCTGCTCGGTCTTACGAGCGAGCCTATGACCGGTGTTCAGCAACATGGCTTCGGGCGTGGCAGAGGTATGGGGCGGCGCACGTCGCGGCTTGCTCGGCGGATGGGGCCATGCCTCGGGCGGTGGGGGCAGCTCATATATAAGACCTTGCGGTCGGCCACCTCTAGGTCAAAAGTCGACGGAACGGAAGTGCGGGCGTGCGTGGGAGCCGTCACAATCCATGCCGCAGTCTCCCTGGAGCACGCAACAACAGGCAGCGGCGGGGCGTAGAGAGGCGAAGCGCGGGCGCGGGCGCGGGCGCAGCGACAGTGGCGGGCGGCGGCGGGGCGGGCGAGACGGCCGGGGGAGAGGAGGGTGTCGGAGCTGCGCTGGGAAGGGCAGCAGCAGCAGCTTTGACTGCGAGAGGAGCCGCGGCGCGGGCGTTGGGTCACGGACGTGGGTGAGCAGCGGAAGATGAATGACTGGAGGAAGCTCTCGCAAGCGAACCAGAGCCGCGCCGGCTCGCCGGGGCCCAGCTCCAGGGACCAACCAAGCACCAAGCACCACATCATCCTCCGCAAGCAGTCGCTGCCATAAATACGCCCTCCACGAGCCGCTACAGCTGGCCCGGCGCTTGCTCTTCGCAGTCGGGCCCCCTTCTCCAGGCCGCTGCCCAACCCGCAACTTGCCCGTCTGCGCCGCCGCGCCTGCTGTCTGGATTGCCATCCGAAACACCATTAATCTTACCCAACGGTCGCACCGCGCCGTGCTATTGACAGGGTCCCGCGGCACCGTCCAGCCTGGAATTCCGCTCTTGCTCGCCTGGCGACAACCCATGGCCAAACGCTCACGCGCGGGGTCTGCCTCGCCCGAGCCAGAAGCAAACCAGCCGCACACAGGCGCTGCCGCCTCTGAGCCCGCCGCGCCGCATGTCGTCAAGTACGTCCATGTCGACTCGGCCGACGCTTCCCGCTCGCCAACGGCCGTCATGGAGTGTCAGCTTCCGGGCCACGCACCGCTCGAGTTTGCTACCTATGAAGATTACGATGTCCATTACCACAAGACTCACGTGAACCGCTGCTCAGAGTGCAGGAAGAACTTCCCCTCGGACTTGATATTGGGTCTGCACTTCGCCGAGGTCCATGATCCCATTAATGACGCTCGTAAGGCAAGGGGCGAGAAGATCGTAAGTCGTAATTTCCAGGAACCACCTAGCGTGTATTAACCCGCTCACAAGTACGCTTGCTTTGCCGAAGACTGTGACAAGAAGTGCTCCACGCCGGCCAAGCGTAGGATGCACATGGTGGCAAAGCACCAGTTCCCAGAGGTTGGTCTGAGCCGCTCCTTCCTCACAGCCTTCATTCAACTGATATGTAGTTAGGAATATGACTTTGCTATAATCAAGGATGGCATTAACGGCCGTAGCTCCATGCTTCGCAGCAGCAGGAAGGACATCTACACCCGCAATTCGAACAAGCCAGCGGCCGGAAAAGCAAGAGCGAAGGCAGAAATGACCAAGGCTGATGAGAAGAAATCCGCCAAGACTCACATCATCTTCAACGACGATGGCAGTACTCCCCAGAGCACCCAGCTGAAGTTGGAGCAAACGCAAGAACCATCGGATGCGATGGATGTCGTTTGCCCGACTAGCGATGATCCATCTGTTCCAAACACGGTTCAGGACGTAGAGATGGTGTCCCATGAGAACGAGCACCCGAGCGGTTTGTCAGCTTCCAAGCACGCCACAAAGCTTCCACCCTCTACCCTTGCCAAAGATGCTCAGCAGAAAGGAAAGGAAAAGGACGTCAATAACAAGGGTGAACAGCACGGAGATACCACAGGTATAGGCAATGCTCGTGACGGTGCCGTGTTTTCACCCCGAGCTGTTGATGACGTGTCTGATGCTATGGAAGGCCTCACCAAGTCCATGTCCTCTCTCAAATTTGTTCCGCCCAGCATCCGCTTTGGTCGAGGCGGCGGTAGAGGGAAGGGCCGGGGAGGCTTTGCCAAAGGCTAAGTACTGCGTCAGGCCATGTTACACGGAAGCTCAACAGTTCATCACAGATCGTCTCACAAGCTCAACCCGAGTAATTTGTCTGCATGCCCCGACGTTACAGCTCATTGTCGACGTTGGTCGTACAACGTGCTTGGACATTAAGCTTCGCGGCATATTATGAAACTCATGGCATGCAGCACGGAATATATTTAGGACAACTCCGCCCGGGTAGAGCTACGTCAGTGACAAACAAGGTTATAGTGGCGCACGACAGAGTGCGCTCCGTGAGTTACTCTCTTATTGGGTTTTCACGATCCTGGAAAGAAAGCAAAGAAAAAAAGAATCAATCTTGATGGGCAATTTCTTATGCCGAGACGATTAATTTCTGGTTGTTTACTCCGCTCTAAACGGAGCTTAAGAAAGCACATCTAGTGAATGTATTAGAACCTTCTCTTCCCATTATCTTTCTTTCCCATACCACGCTATGCATTTGATGATGTTCCCAAACGAACTCCGTGATTTTCCAACCAGCCCGCATTAATGTATGTAAAACAGCATCATCGTCCTCAAGCGCTCCAAATCTAGCCATTTCTTGACCCCGTCTCACACCTGTACGGTTGGCCCTTATCCGCCACCACGCGTCATCGACTCAGCCGCCCGCGGCAAACTGACTCTTCGCCCTCAGCACCTTGCCGTACTTCCACAAGATCACCGGCGCGGGCAGACCCAGGACGACGCCGATGAGACCGAGCAACGTGTTCCCCCAGCCGTCGTCCAGCGCCTGGTACATGTACGGGGCGAAGAGGGGGAAGCCGAAGCCGGCCAGGGAGCGCAAGACGGTGGCGGCGCTGATGGCGCTGGCGGCGAAGCGCGTGTACGAGTCGACGAGGTACGTCTGGATGCACTGGAAGGCGACCATGACGCCGGCGGCGAAGATGGCGGCGCCGATGTCGGGCATGATCCAGTGGACCCGGGCCTGGGCCGACCAGCCGTACCACAACAGGCCGACGGGGACGAGCAGCGCGCCGGGCACCATGAGCGGGACGCGGAACTCGGGCAGGCCGACGCCGGCGTTGCGGCGCTTGAGGCGCACGTATATCTTGTCGTTGAGGCGGGCGGCGACCTGGATGCCGACGAAGAAGCCGACGGCGAGCGAGATGAAGTTGAGGCCGCCGATGGCGACGGATTCGTGGTAGGCGGTGGTCCAGAGCGAGGGGAAGGTGGAGAGCACGAGGTACATGAGGCCGTACAGGAAGGCCATGTAGGCGGCCAGGAACTGGATGATGGGCTGGGTGAAGAGCAGGCGGAAGGGGCGGACCAGCGCGACGCCGAGGACCTTGGAGATGGTCTTGTCCGAGTCGAACTCGGATCGCAGCTCCGCGTTGCCCGTCTCCTTGCGCAGCCGCGCCGCCTTCCACTTCAGCAGCACGGGCGCGTACGTCTCCTGCAGGTAGAAGAAGCCGAGGATCTGGATGGCGGCGTCGACGATGGACGTCGCCCAGAAGGCCCAGCGCCAGGTCGAGTACTGGGCGATGAAGCCGCCGGCGATGGGGCCGGCGGCGGGCCCGATGAGCGGCCCCAGGCTGTACATGCTGATGGCTTTGCCGCGCTGCTCTGGGAGGAACATGTCGGAGAGGGTGCCACCGCCGATGGCGAGGGGCGCGGAGCCGCCGAGGCCGGAAAGGAAGCGGAAGGCCATCATCTGGCCCTTGGTCTTCGCGAAGCCGCACCCAAGGTTCCAGGCCAGGTAGAATGCGTTGGCGCACTGCAAGACCAGCACTCGTCCGTAGACCTCTGAGAGCGGGCCGAGGACCAAGGGGCCAACGGCGTAGGCGAGAACGAAGATTGACAGAATGAGGGCTTCTTCGATGTCCTTGTTGACGCCGAGGTCCTTCGAGATGGCGGGGAGGGCGGGGGCGACCATGGAGGACGAGACTGGCGAGATGAAGGTGAAGGCGGAGACGACCAGGCAAGCGGCCCACTTGCGACGGATCGACCAGTTCTTCGGGTTGGCGGGGTCTTCGGGACCATCCCAGCCGACAGAGTTAGGGTCTTTTAGAGGAGCATCGCTCTTGGCCTGTTCCTTGGCGAGGTCGGCCTTCTCGACGTCCCTCACGTCGGGGATACCGTCTCGAACTTCGGGGACCTCGATACTCCCGTTGTCATCTTGGCCGTTGTCCTTCTTCTCGACTTCCGAATCGTCACCTGTGGCGGGGCGGTCTGACTCGGCGGCAGCATGGTCGTGGTGGTAGATGCTGTGATCGTCGAGGTGTTCGACGGAGTAGACGGGTTCCGGGCTTTCGGGGCGGTCCGGGCGGCTCCTGGTGCGGGAGAGTGACAAGCGACGGGGGCCCTCGTCGGCCATAATTGGTTGGCACACAAAGTTTCGGCGCAGGGCCGAAAGCTTAGCAGAGGTCAATTGCTCGGCAACGGTCTGGGAGTGGTGTCGTGCTGGGTATGAGCAGAGACAGGGGCGGCATGGCGTCAGGAGGAGCGAAGGCAGCGTATATACCAGGCTGGGTTATGCAAGCTGGACCGCTCGGACGGGTGAAGAGCCGGGGGCTGCATATTTTATTCCCGCAGCTGCGACTCCTGCGAGGCTCGAGGATGGCGAAGTCGAACGGGAAACGGAAACGCCGTGTGCCCCGCAGGAAACAACAGCATGCCTCCACGCCAGCTAGCTGCTTCCGGCCTAGTGCCGTCATGGAGATAAGCTATTTCCGTTGCCGAGCTACCGTTTCTTTGATGGCCAATCCCGCTCAGGCGCAGCTTTGTTTACCTTCGGTCATATTTGTGCACTGGGCCTTCTAGTGCGGTGTGAGAAGTGCCGATGGTGCTGACTGCAGTGAGAGCAGGCCGCCGTTGCTCAGAGACGGGTGCCTGAGCCGCATCAACCTCCGACTATTCATTTACAGCATCACAACACGAAGCAATCGACCTACAGCGATCTTTTGCGTGGGAGGTTGAGGAAATTATGCCGACCGAAATGTCGGTCCAAACGACCTTTTCATGTCCGGATGGGAATACGACTGTTAACTGTACAAATGCATCCAGATACAGGTGATTCCTTCTCTTTCGTAACCATCTCCACTGCGTGGATCCAGCCATCCGCGCTGAATCCTTCCGCCCCCACGCGACCCACCGGTGTAGTACTACGTAAGCTTGTGTCCCCCCGGAGTCTCCGACTGACCGGTCCATCTTGATTCTTGTCGTCACCGTTTGCATCACAGCAACCATCAGGAGTCATTGTTAGATCTCGTATCAGTGCTATTCAAGATTATCCAACAGACAGAGACGAACAAACCGCAAACCCGCGAAACGGGAGCAGCAGTCTTTCCACTCCACCCCAGCCATATTCGGCAAAAGCCTTGTGAGAGGAACCTACCTCCACTCACACCTCAACGTATCGCCCTTTCCAACAATGAGGAACAGCTTCTGGCCTTCCATCGGCATCGGCGCCTTCTTCTTCTTCTCAAAGTCTTTCGACATCTCGGCGAACCTCTTGAGCTGATCGCTGAACTTCAGCACAACCACCAACTTCTGCTTCTCGCTCAGCTTGCCTTTATCCAAGTCCATCAAGAGCTCCCTAAATGCGTTTAGCCCACTTCGCAGCCGCACAACGAGCCGTTTCCTGCAAACAAAACGATTACCATACCTGCTAGTGTTGGCCATCTCCATCTCGTCCTGTTTCTGTCTCTGCGGCGGCGGCGACGACAACATCGTGTTCTTGACCTTCGTGTTCCTGTTCTTTACGACGCGTCCGCTTCTGGTCTTCCTCAACTTGACTGCGGGAGCGTTGTGCACGTGGAGCAAACTGATTTTGCGGAGCTTTTCGTCGACGGCGCGGCGTGAATCCTCTTTGCGGCGATAGAGTTTGCTTGCGGTGAAGTGCTCGGCGGTGGCTGGCGTGGTGTGCGGCGAGGTTCCGTCGATGGCGCTGCTGCTGCTGTTGTTGTCGTCGTCGTTGTCGCTGGACGCGTCGTAGACGCCGATGGCGGGTTGTCGGGAAGCGCAAGTGTTGCAATGATGCTGGAAGCAGGGCGTCGTGAGAGTGATTGTGTGTTTTCCGTAGCCGAAGCGGTACTTTGGTTTGCCGCAGTTCGTGCGTCTAGAAGAAGCTTGTGAGCGTGGTGGTGATGGTTGGTGGAGCGCGGCGGTCATGGTGGGGTTGGAGTTACGGTGCGCGTCTCGGATGGATTGGGTCGGGGGACGGGGGGACGTATGTCGAGCTCAAATGGAGCTTGACGTCGGGGGACGGTGGGACGTACGTCGAGTTCAAAATAAGCTCGACTTGTGGTGGTATCGTATCCTATCGAAGGTTGTCGTCCGCCAGCGAACGGTGCGGGCCAAGCTGCCAGAGCTTTCCAAGTGAGGCGCGAAAGGTAACGAAAGTGAAGCACAAGAACTGAAGAACGCGCAGTTTGCAGAGGCAAGGTATGTAGGTGAAGCTGTTTTTACAAACATGTTGGAGCTGGGCCGACAAAGCAATTGTCTTTGCCATGTATGCGTGTCGCGGACGCGCTTTGTCTTCCGTTGTTGGAAGCTCGTCATGGGGATAAAGAAAGTTAAACATAGGTAAACCAAGAGTCTGGCTTTATTAGCAGCCACACGATTGTTGTCTCAAAGAAAAACCCATTGGTGCAAAGTGAACGTTCGTGTGTGTGGCGGTTGTTATGCAAGAAGTGTCTGGTAGGTGGTCGAAGAGGCGGGTGAAGCATGTCCGGCGACGACGAGGTTGACTCGGAACACCCGCCAGCATGGTGAACGGAGCGGCAGAAAAGGCCATGGTTGCTGGGAATAGCATTTGACGGTGGGCATATAGACCTTGAGGGTGGCTCGAACTGTCGCCCACGGGCATACAACGCGCCGCATGGTGCAGTGGCAAGTCACATAATTATAACTAAGAAGAACAGGCTAACTTGATCTAATACAGGCCGTGGCAGAAGAACTGAGAGCTTAAACAACCACCAAAAAACCCACCAAAAAACCCTCGGCGACAGTGTCTGGGGTTTCTGTAGCAACGCCGCTCCCGCATAGAATACGGGCAAAGCAAGCGGGCGCCCGACAGGGGGCCTACAGTTTTGCCATTTTCTTTTTTGGTCTCTTGGTGGTCGATACGTAAATGCTGAAAAACAAGTGTTGATTGCTCTGGGTGCGGTTCGAACGATCAGACGTTTTGGCGGGGAGCCAGCCAGCCAGCCAGCCCGCCCGCCCGCCTTCTTCATCCGACACTTCGTCGAAACAACCCGATCACGCAAAAGCCGGACATCTCCTTCCCAGAAAACGATAAACTCAGATTCCCACAACAACTAAAACTACGCGCGCGCTCACACCGCGCTCTACAATGAATAATCCCCAGCCAGCCGGCCAGCCGGCCAACCGCCCCTCCCCTCACCTCACCTCATGACCTCACCTCACTCACGGACAGCTCCTCCCATGCCCGTCCCTCTCGTCAGCCACCTCGCACCACCGCCCCCCAACCCTCTCCCTCACCCACCCCCTCACCTCCTCCATCTCAACCGCCAACCCCCTCTCATGCGCCTCCGCCACGACCTCCCTCTCCCCCTCCAACAACGCGTCCCCATTCCGCTCCAACAACCCCCCAAACGCCTCCCTCCTCCTCTCCGCCTCCCTCCGCATCACCTCGTCGAGGCACGCGGCGCACGCGAACGGCTCGTCGGTGACGAACGGCGCCATTGGCGAGGCGACGGTGGCGGCGGCGGAGACGACGAAGACGTGCGCGCAGTTGGCGCCGCAGGGAGTGAGGAAGGGCGTGCGCACGACGTGCGCGCAGGGCGCGAGCCGGTGGTGCGTCGATAGCGGTGCGGCGCAGATCTGGGGCGGCCAGGGGACGGCAGAGGGCGGCGGCGGCGGCGGCGGCGGGCTGGGCCGGTGGAGCGGGGTTGGTGGGGCGGAGTTGGAGTTGGAGTTGGAGTTGGAGTTGGTTTTGGTGCTGGTGTCCGGGGTGGTGGTGGTGGTGGTGGTGGAAGATTTAGTGGTTGTGGAGGGCGAATTGCGGGCGGAAGATGATGGGAGCGACGTCGTTCCTGCGGTGATCAGCCGGAGCGTCGGGCGAGGGTGGAGGGCGTGGGTGATGCTCGGGATCAGTGAGCGTAGGCCGGCGGGAGGACCATTGTCGGGAATGCGGCGGAGGATGGCGAAGGTATGATGGATGCTGTTTCTCTTCTTCTTCCTGTCCTTCTCCTTCATGGGGCCGAGTCTGGCGATCAATGATGGCATGTTGCGTCAGTCGAGAGTCCTCTGGAGGCTACTTATATTGAGAACGTTAATATGGCGTTAGGGCACGTGGAAAGGTTCAGAAACGCCGGTTACCAAGGGAAGTGCAAAGCTTAACGGATGCTTGGGCAAGTTTTATACTGACTGAAGGTGCATTGCTTGCATTGTTCACCTGAGCCCAGTCGCCCTTTCCTTTCAGCGCCTTTGACGCCCGCTTGTCCAGCCGCCATTGTTGCGAGCTGCAAGCCGTGGACCCTGCAAGCGAGAACAATGTGCCGCGGATTGCCCTCTCTACGAAACAAGGGTCTTCACGGATGCTATTTCCGGGGCACTATGACAAGATAAGAATTGTCCCAACGAAGTCGATACCATGGATCAACCACCGTCCTAGGCTCCGGATGAGCCAGGCAAATCGCCAAAACACGGGAGTATATCTGCCGCCGCCCACGACGCAGTCTCAAGCCGTCCGTTTCGCGATGCGACCTTTCCAGTTGCGTCGTTCGTCTTCCAGGCCGACGCTGATCGATCTACCGCCGACCTTCTACCTCTATTCTTCACTTACCGCCTCCATCGTGCAGGAGCTGGGCTCGACCTTGGGAGAGATGGTGGGCTGTGTACAGTGCTTGACGCCGTGCGTGACATGCGACCAGCACCCCGAAGGCGGCCGCCTACACTGCCTCGACTGCAGCCACGTCGTTGAGACCAAATACCACGAGGAGTGCGGCAGTAGCTGCATTGGCAGTCCCTCGCGGCAGAGGCTTGATGGAGCAGACAAGCCGCTCCCCCCGTTGCCATGTACCACGTGTGCATACGCCAGCATCAACTGGGACACGATCGACTTCACCGACATCGTCCGCGAACCAACCCCCCCGAGAGACTGTACCGAGCAATCCCTCCTTGGCAGAATAACAGAAGTCAAGGCTCGGTTGGTGCGCAGCCGGGCGGCATTCGAAGCGAGACTGAAGGGGGGCCGAGTGTGCGAGATGGTCATCCTGCCCGACGATCCCATGGACTGGGGCGAGAGGCTGAAGGATACACACATAGGGACTGTCGTTCCAATGAGAATTCAAGAACTCGTTCCGCGCCTCATTCAGTCGTCGCGACCGCCTCCACAGCCCGAGCTTCCAACTTGGTTCGATACGTCAGCCAACGCCATCCCAGTACGACGAGAAAGCATGCTTAACCGTGGACTCATAAGCCGAGAGCCGGCTTTGAACATCTGGAGAGGAGCAACACCGAGGCTTGCCAATGTGGAGCAACACGCCGAGATCGTTGAGTTTGAAGGCGACACAGAGGTTGAGCAAGCCGCCGAGACCGTCGAGCTTGAAGACGATGCAGAGAGTAGGAAAGAACCTCTTCTTTATGAGACTTCGGGTCCTGAAGTGATGAGAAAGAGTACTGGGGAGGTGACTCAGTCTGCAAGCGGTACATCTAAACTTGACGGGGGCGATGATGCGCTTGGCCACCGACAGCAGGAGAAAGACCAAGCAGCTGAGCCTGCTTGCGAGGTAGAGGCAACATCAGAGACAACAAAAATAATCCGTTTCGATGCAGACATGGATATGTTCGAGCTCAAACTGCCCTCGGAACCAAGGAACGTTGAAGCAACGGTGCACGGCGAACCCTCCCAAGGCCAACCAGCCTATCACATCCAAGCGGGCAACGAGGAACAACACGACAACCAACGCACCGCTCTCGAAGAGGATTTCGAGTCGCTCAAACGCAAATGGCAAGAAATTTCGGCGTGCGCTGTGCATCCCCAGCCATCTTCCAGTGCTGCGCAATGCCCGTCTCAAAAGGACAAGGCGCCGCAACCATCGGACCTGCCCGGGGATGCCGGCACCAGAGGGGGCGAAGACATGCCACACTGTGCATTTTATGGAGAGGGCACCGAGATGGCAGTATTGCAGGAAGTGATGCAAGCTGGCCATACCGCCGTGAAAGACGCCCGCTCTCTGCGGACAGAAACAGCTTCGAGAGCTTCTGAATCCGATGGCCATACATCAATCACTGTATCGCTCAAAAGGACTCCTCGCGTACGGAAGAAAAAGAACTCACCATGCACTGCCTCTGAAGCGTTGCGAACTGCTGGTGATGTCCTCGGGGATAACAGTGCTGAGGCTCTTTTGTCCATTTCCCCTAGTTTTGAACTGACTCTTACGGATTCCCCGCGGAGTAGTCAGGTGCATTCGAGCGGTCCCATACATCCGCAGGGGACGCAGCACGAAGCCCGCTGCAGCGTTCCTCGCTCCAGGAAGACCGTTCCACCGCAACCTAGGACACAAACCTTAGGTGACGGCCATCCGCCAGCAAATCCGGAACCTTTGAACCAGGAGGAAACATTCACACCGGGAAAGGTAAGGCGTTTCTTCAAGCGCGTCTTTGGCTTCCTTCCCAAGCTTTGCTGTTTCAGTCCTCCGCTCTACGCATAGCAATTACCGAACGAGTCTTTTACCTGAGATTGCGACAATTTCTTGTTTTTTGGCAAGCCGTATAGGCCAAGACTATAATCATGGTGCCATAATGTATAATGTAAAACGTTGCGGAATTAATGGTGGCAATTGATTGTTCCAGTATCTCCAACGGTGCTGGCGAGAGCGCGTGTATGTACAGTACAATAACAAACCGGTGGATTTCCAAGTCGCTCTCGTACAAACTTGTCGAGGCCGTTCACGGAGGCGGGATGAGATCCAAACCCTCGACAGTGAGCTTGAAAGAATCACTTCGAGCATAGTGACCCGCGACGTCGAAATCCAGGCGGCCTTTGTCGCACTCATCGAAATCCACCTCAACCGCCAGAAGGTCATCCTCGTTCTCCCACGAAGGCCCTGCCAAAATCTCTCCGTAGGGGCCGATGATGCAAGAGCCGCCCCTGCAAAGAAATTCCTCATCCGCGGCAGAGGAGGATTGCGGCACCGAGAGGGCCGGCTTCACTTCCAGGTCATCTTCGGAGATGGCGGACGAACTGGCACCGTGACCATTGACCTCCGGGTTAGGGATGCAGATCTCGTGGCCTTCCTCGATCGTCACCGTGGACCTCCTCCTCCCCGACGACTTGGACTTCGCCTCCACGACGTGGTGGCCATGCTCCTTCTTCTGCTGCAGCAGCCCCTGGGGATCCCGGATCCAAGCCGGCAGGTGCTTCCTCCTGACGCACTGGTTGGAGGAGAGGACATACGCCCTGCTCTCATTCGCAACCGTCCGCATGAGCGGCAACCACGTGTCCCTCGCGTCCGCCGTCGGCGCCAAGTACAAGTTGACATTCTGCGCGTAAATGGCGAACCGCGTCAGCGGCATGAAGTTCTCCCAGCAGATGGCGGCCGCAAACGTCAACCTCACGCCCTTGATGTCGGCCGTCACGGCGCGCAGCGTCTTGGGCTGGCCCTGCGCCCAGATCAGGCGCTCGGTGCCGGTGGGCATCAGCTTGCGGCGCTTGCCCACGGCGCCGCGCAGCGGACAGACGTACACGACGGCGCAGTACAGGCTGCCGGCGCAGCGCTCGACGAGCCCCGTGACGACGAAGACGCCCGTCTCGCGCGCGATGCGCTCCAGCTCCTCGCGCGTGCCGTCGCCGCGGCGCCCCTTGGCCCCGCGCGCCACGGGCAGCCGCCTCTCCACCCACTCGTCGCCCGCGTCCAGCGGCGTGTCGCCGAGGTCGACGGCGGCCTGGAAGTACGCGAGGAACTGGTCGCGGCCGGCCGGGTCGCGCGCCCCGACGGAGGTGCCGAAGCTGCACGTGCGCGGGTAGCCGCCCAGGTACGCTTCTGGGAAGAGGATGAGGTCGACGCCTTGGGCGGCGGCTTTGCGCGTCGTCTGCTCGAGCGCGCGGACCGTCTCGGCGGTGGTGTCGAGGGTGCGGGCTTGCGCGACGGCGAGCTTGATGAGCTTCTTGGGCATGGTGGCGGCGATGGAGGTTTGAGGTTGAGTTGGATGGCCGGATTGAAGAGGGGGGGCGGCTCAAGGCAGCGTTGAGAGTGTGGAATCGAGTATTGAAGGGCTCAACGGACCGGAGGCGGAGATATAGAGAGGCGTAAGAGTCATGGTTGCTGAGAAGTGGAGTGAAGGGCGTTGAGTGCGGGGAGTCGGGACTCGTGGTAGCGAATGGAGAGCTCCCGGAGCTGACCGAAGCCGGCTTCTTCGGCATCTCCCCGATCACGTCAATTGCTCAAACAAAGCACATTACCTATTCACACTGACGACGCGTCATGGAAGCGATGCACATTGTTCCTGCCCTTTTTCGTCCCCGTCATGGGTCACTGGCGGCTCCATTGCTGGAAAAGCCGTCGTTTGTCGATTCTCATAGGAGCAGACGTGGCCCTCCATCTTGACGACACTGACTCGTTACTTTGGCCTATCTCTAGCTATTTGTGGATGCGTCTAGTCGAATGAATTTGTATTTCGTGAATCTACCAACAACCGCCTTGCAGTTCAACCAAGCTTGCCGATCATGTCAGTCATCCATTCATCCGCCGCCAACGTATATCACTCATGTCTGAACCCCGTCACTTCTGTTTCTCTACCGAGCAGACTTTGTGTTCTCTGGAAACAGTCTCTTCATCGTCTCTTAGGTTTGATCAACTCATTGAAGGCCTGCTCAACGCCTCTCTTGACCTCCCTGTAGCTGACCACAAGCACATTCTGCTCGTCCCGGCTGACTAACGATATCTTTTCATCGCTGCCCACGTCGAGCTTGTTGAGACAGCTGATCACATGCCCAAGGTCCACCACCGGGTGTCCACTTGCATCCACCTGGTGGAAGACGTAGTCGCGGAACAGCTTAAGATAGTACCGCTCTCCTGTCTCAGACCACTGCGGGTTGTTCTCAAACTCGGGGCGCTCGTTGATCAGGTTGAGCTTGGCCATAAGCCGGACTAGGCGCCCGTTTTCGAGCTCGCGTCCCAGGTTGGAAGTCAGAGTGTCCTCAGCGTGGAATGTATTATCAAGAAGAATGGTCATTTTGTCAGAAATCGACCGAATGAATGTAGAAATGTCTTTGCAAGGAACTCCCGGCGTCTGTATGACTGGTGGCGGGCTCAGGAGCCAGGAGACGCTCTCGATGAGGTCCTTACTGTAACTTCGCGAAAGTATGTCCAACGCCTTCTGCACATTGACCGGGTTGATCGAGTTGTTGCTTGCTATTGTGATGATGAGGCGCCCAAACTGCTGGAAATCTTCTTGCTGGAGCTCCTGCACAGAGCGAGTGTTATCAAACTGGAGCAGATCGAGGATCGCACAGCTGTTCAGACGAATGCGGTTCTTGGACGTAACCAGGACCTTGCTTGGGTGAATTAACCTTGCCGCCAAATTGTTGCTGTGAACGGCTTTCAGCGCCGACGCGATTTGAACGACGTATCCCCAGATCACCGCTTCAGGCACCGTGTGCGGATTGGCGCGGTTGTGGAATCCACGGGGGGCAACGTTGAGATGCTGCTCTGAAAGCGTCTTCGACAGGGGATGATAGTCGGTTACGAAAATGAGCGAACTATCACCGAAGGCGCGCGTGGTGAATGCGTCATGGATAGCCACAATACTTCCGTTATCAATGCGTTTCCAGGGCCTCACGGAGAAGATGGCTTGCTCGCTGGTCAAACGATACCCTTCGAGCCTCCGGAGAGTGTAGGTAAGACCGTCTTTGCTCGACACGGCCTTGTAGACCCAAGTGGGATACCCAAAAAGTGAAGCGTTTTTCTGGTTGTTCGTGTCCAAAGGAACAAGAGAGTGAAAATGGTCTACGGCATTGGGAAGAGAAGAGTTGGGGAGAATTTGTCGAGTTGCTTCCGACTTGCGCTGCAAGTCCTCTCGAAGGTGGTCAGGAATGAAGAAGTCGTGTGTCGTTTTCTGATAAGCCAGGAGGTTCTCGGGGTGTGGGCCCATGGGAGCGTAAAGGTGATATTGGATAGGTTGGGTAAAGCCGGCAGTGTTCTGGAAGAAGGCGGCACCGCTCATCGCGGCGGCTTCCTGAGTATATGGATTGAGCTGAGCGGCATGGTTGGCAGGGCTCATGCCACCTATGGCAGAAGATGCTGCGAAGGTGTCGTAGGGGTTCAAGGCAGCAGCTTGGACCGCGCTGTCGCCCTGGAAGCTGTTAGGTATCTAAAGAGAGTCTCAACCGATCTGCACTATAAATGGTATTGTATGATACGATGCAGCATTAAGGAGCAGGTTTGCAGATGTCAGACATCAGCCACGCTGCCCGCAGCACAGCATGTGACGTTGGCCGATCTTGGAGCACAGCCTGAAACATGCTCAGGAGATGCATGCACGCCGATTCAAACAGGAGGGGCGCAACGCAGCTGGGAGGGCAGAGGATACGGCGGAGATGCACTCTAGAGATGAACTCACCGGTACGTCAAAGCCCTGGGGCACGAACTCCTGGAAGTCGTGCCCGTGCCACTCCGGTGTCGGTTCCTTCGCAAGGACGGCGAGGCTCGCCTTGGCCTGCGACTTGGGGGTAAAGATGGCGGCATTTGCGGCCTTGGGGGATATGGTGGTTTGGCGGGGCGAGGAGGTGACGCCGTTGGTGGATGGCTGGAGGGGGGTGAAAGAGGGAGAGTCGACGTTGAAGCGCTTCTTCGCGTTCTCGGCCTGCTGCTGGGCTATCTTGGAGGGATCGTGCTGGAAGACGCAGCCATTGTGCTCGTGGCGGCAATGGCCGTAGATGGTGACATTCCGGCAGAGAATGTTGCTCTTGGGGTTGTAGTCTGGCGGGGCACGGTCAGCGGCGGGCGAGGAACGGGGGCGGGTCGTCGCTCGGGGCAGTACCACGTCCTTTGTTAGGTCTCGGCGAAGCGACTGCCCGGCGGCTGTCACCCGGGCTTCCTCCAATTGCTGCCATCAGCGCAAGCGGAGTTCATGCAGCATGGTCGGGCAGCGCGCGGGGTGAGGAGGCTACGAGTCGAGCGAGCGGGTGCGGCGGCCTCCTTCGGCGGCGGAGGCTGGGCCGGGGTGGCTGTGGCAGAGATGTCGCGGGCGGGACGAACAAAGCCCATCCATCGGGGACCAGGGCGCGGGCAGGAGGGTTGAGCGTCGAACGCCTTGGGCGCGTCGGCGGGCTGCAGTGGGCGAAGGTGCGCTGATGCCAGAGCAGCGCCCCCGGCCGCGCGCTCGCTCTCGCCCGCTTACCCGCTGTGATCGGAAGCTTCGAACACCCCCGGTCACCGCCTCCGGCATGCGTCATATCAGCTAGTGCGCCCGCAGCCCTCGACCAGACACCTTGGCCGTTCCGCTCTCGCCCAACCCCAACCAACAACACCCTCCAAAGCGCCTGCACGCCTGCGCATCCTCGGCCTCGTTGCTGTTGCTGCTGCTGCTGCTCCGCGCGGTTCCGGCCCACTCTCGCCCGCGCCATGGCTGCGCCCAGTGTCGACATCGGCCAGCTGTCCGAGGATCAACAGCTGGCACTTCAGCAGTTCACCGCGGTGACCGACCAAGCCGTTGAGCAGGCCATCCCGCTCCTGCAACGTTGCCAATGGAACGTCCAGGTGCGCCCATGCACGCCCCCTCTCCTCCGAAAGGTTGCATTGTTAACTTAATGCAAGATCGCAATATCTAGGTTCTTTGATGGCGAGCCCGCTGAACCCGTTGTTCCAGAGGAGTCCATCCCCGTGCCTCAGGACCCGCGCCGCAGAGAAACACTCGCCAACGGTTTTGGCTCTTCGTCTCGCTCGTCGTCAGAAGGCAGGCGGAACCTGGAGCCCGCACCACGCATTGTGCCGCAACCAGAGAATCAGACTGTCCAGCAGGTGCACTTGCTGCTCTCCGTCATCATCTTCCCTTTCCGATTCGTATACGGTATCGGCTCGCGCTTCTTAAACCTCTTCTCGTACCTGTTCCCGTTCCTTTCGCGCCTCTTCGCAAGCCGCGCCGCCTCGCAAGGACGCAGGAGAGACACAAGCGGGCGCCGTTCGCTCAGCCCTCGAGACACGGCCGCCAGGTTCATCCGCGAGTTTGAGGAAGAATACGGGAGTCACGAGCTGCCATTCTTCGAAGGCGGCTACGCGCAGGCGTTCGATGTGGCCAAAAAGGACCTCAAGTTCTTCCTGGTCATCTTGCTGTCCCCGGAGCATGACGACACTGCATCGCATGTGCGGGAGACATTGCTGGCACCCGAGGTGGTGGACTTCTTGAAGGACCCTCAAAACAACATTATCGTTTGGGCTGGAAATGTTCAAGACGCCGAGGCATACCAGGTATCCAATGCGCTGAACTGCACGAAGCTCCCGTTTGCAGGCCTCATAGTGCACACTCCCTCGGTCTCATCTACAGCAATGTCCGTCGTTGCTCGTGTCGTTGGTCCAACCCCACCATCTACGTTCATGTCCAGGCTTCAAACTGCCATCGCCCAAAATTCAGAACCGTTGAACCGGGTGCGGGCCACGCGGGCGGAGCAGCAGGCTGCGCGCAATATCCGTCAGGCTCAGGACACGGCATATGAGAGGTCACTCGCACAGGATAGAGAGAGAGCAAAGCAGAAGCGGGAAGCAGAGGAGGCCAAAAGACGCGCCGAGCAGGAAGAACGCGAGAGGCAAGAGGCAAAGGAAAGAGAGGCCCGCAATCTTGAGCAGTGGAGGAAATGGAGGGTACAGTCTATCCCTTCGGAGCCTGGTAGCGACGTCCAGGAAGTCGTTAGGATCAGTCTGCGAATGCCGTCGGGCGACAGAGTCGTGCGCAGGTTTGCACCGGACACCCCGATCGAAGACCTCTATGCTTTCGTCGAGTGCTACGACTTTCTGCAAGACGACGCGGCAGAGCCCGGAGTGGAGAAGCCCTCATCATATGATCACGAGTACAAGTTTGTCCTCGTCTCGCCCATGCCGCGCGAAGAGTTTGGGCTGGAGAAGGGAGGTACCGTCATGGAACGCATCGGCCGAAGTGGCAATCTGATTGTTGAGAGAACGGATCTCGAGGACAGCGAGGAAGAGGAGGAATAAGAATTGTCTGGCAACTGGAAAGCATTGGATCGGAGTCAACCAGTGAGTGAGATTTCATGGCTGGGGGGTGGGCGGCTGTTCCGTCATGGCGTAAAAAGGTAAATACGTGGTGTAGGAGCTGGGCGGGAGTCCTTGCAATCCAGCAGCTTTAGATTTGTTCTCCCACCGGCGATCATACGCTTGGATGCTGTGTTTCTCGGTCCAACGAGTCGCCTCTCCGGTGGATCGAACATCGTTTTAGCGCATCTGGGCATTTGCACCGGTATGCGGGGCGCCGTCCACCAGCCCGGTTGGCGCAACCAGACACGCGACTCGTGGAAAAACTTCCTATATGATGCCGGAAGCTTATGGACCGGTAGCGATGCCTCTTGCATGTCGTTAGCGCAGACGAACTGTTCACCAACACGGCCGCCGAGAGGACGGGCCACACCCCAACCGCGGAGCCCTTACCCCAGTGCCCCAGAATTCTCCGCATCTAACATGGATTAGCCATTTATCCGGCCTCCACCCCTCGTCATCCATTAGCTGCGCCGGTCAGCTCACCGCGTGGCTCTCG
This sequence comes from Diplodia corticola, assembly GCF_001883845.1. Lineage (NCBI taxonomy): Eukaryota > Fungi > Ascomycota > Dothideomycetes > Botryosphaeriales > Botryosphaeriaceae > Diplodia > Diplodia corticola. The sequence goes on from NW_017971534.1 coordinate 125,782, forward strand.
TGTTTAACGGCCGGTACCTGCATCGCGTCCGCATGATAGAGGCGCGTCTGCCGAGCTTCGTCCCCGCGTGTCGAGTGCCACCAATTTCCGCTCTGCGCGAAAGATGCTATTTAGAATCGTGCCCCGCTCTCACCATGTCGCTCTGTGCTGCACTCGCTGCGTCTGTCATTGCCGCCCGCCGCCATGTTGAGCTCGTTCTCTGTGGGCCTCTTTGGCCTGGCCATTCTCTTGCCATCCACTCATGCTCGCATTCCGCGGCTACCACGCCAGGTTTCAGCTCCTCAATTCATCAATGCCACGGCCACCAATGTCAGCAGTGTTGCGCTGTCGATCAACACCAAGGACACGTCGCTCCGCAACACTACAGCGCCATACCTCTATGGCTTGATGCACGAGGACATCAGCCATTCGGGCGACGGCGGCATCTATGCTGAGCTGCTCACCAACAGGGCCTTTCAAGGTTTGTGGTGACTGCGAGAACCCATTGAGCCACGTACTAACACCTATCAGGTTCAAATGTCGAGCCGCGTACAGTAGATGGCCTCATCGGCAATGTCATTGTCGACAGTGAGAACCCAGTCGTCCCCTACGGGCCGGTCCTGACCGGATGGGCACCCATTGGAGATGTGCGGTTGACACTGGACGTGCTCCACCCCCTCTCCGACGCTCTCCCCACCGTTCTTCAGGTCGACATTCCAGCGAACGCCACTGGGGAGGTTGGTATCCTGAACTACGGGTGGTGGGGAATGGACGTATCCCCTCAGACATACAACGCTTCCTTCTACGTCTTGGCCAACGAGCCGCGATACTACAACAACCAGACAACCTTCACCGTCTCATTGAGGTCTAACCTTACGGGAGAGACCTTCGTTTCGGAGCAGATTGGGCCTGTGACCGTCTCGACTTTCGACTACACCCAGCTAAACGCTTCGATAGTCAACACTGTCACGGCCCCCAACTCGAACAACACCTTTGCTCTCACCATGGATGCTTCTGACGTCGCCGGCCAGACTCTGTACTTCGGGCTCTTCTCGCTCTTCCCCGAGACCTTCAAGGACCGGCCAAATGGTCTGCGGAAGGACATCGCTCAGGCCTTCTACGATATGAAGCCGCAGTTTCTGCGCTTTCCTGGTGGTAACAACCTCGAGGGCGTCTCTGTGGATACGCGCTGGAAGTGGTGGAAGACAATCGGCCCGCTCAAGGACCGTGCTGGCCGACCCGGCAACTGGAACTACTTCAACACTGATGGACTCGGCCTTATGGAATACCTTGAGTGGTGTGAGGATATGGAGATTGAGCCCGTGCTCGCTGTCTACGCTGGTTTCTCGCTTGATATCTGGGGTCAAGCTGGCATGGACTGGCCACAGGACAGAATGCCTGAAGTCCTCCAGGAGGCGATTGACGAGCTTGAGTTTTGCATGGGTGATACCTCGACCAAGTGGGGTGCCAAGCGCGCTGAATTTGGACACCCGGAGCCGTTCAACATCAAGTTCGTCGAGATTGGCAATGAGGATTGGTTCTCCTCCACCTATCCGCGCAGGTTCACGTTCATGTACGAAGGCCTGAAAGCTGCGTACCCCAACATCACTTACATTTCCACGGCCTACAACGAAAACTCCGAGTACACCATTGACATCCCTGCCGGCGCCTATTGGGACACTCACCACTATGAGGTAAGTCTCCATATGTTTCTCAACTGCGCACACTTGATTAATCTATCTCCTGTAGGAACCAAGCTATTTCCTTAGCAACTTTGACTTCTACGACAACTGGCAAACCGACACCGAGAACGAAGACGTCGGTGTGTTGCTCGGGGAGTTCAGCGTCTACCAGCTTGACACGCCCGATGGTGTTGTCAACTTCTCCAACCCGGCGGATGTCCACGTGTTCTACCCGCGTATGATCTCTGCGATTGCGGAAGGTGTTTACGCGCTGGGTGGCGAACGCAACCCGAAGACGGTCAAGCTCAGCAGCTACGCTCCCAGCCTGCAGAACCGAAACTGGTACAACTGGACCCCCAACATGATTAGCTTCGAGGCCGACCCCACCAAAACCGTGCTCAGCACCAGCTACTGGCAGCAGCTGCTGTTCGCACACTACCGGGGGACTGAGACCCTGCCTGTCACCAACTCGCAGGGCGACTTCAACCCGGTTTACTGGCAGAGCAGCATCGAGGAAACCACTGGTTCAGTCTATCTGAAGGTCATCAATGCTGGCAACCAGACGATGCCTCTAAGTGTCACCATCGACGCTGCATACAGCAAGGTTAACGGCACCATCATGCAGCACGACGACCTCAACGGTTTCAACTTTGTAAACAACCAAACGGCTATCGTGCCTTATCCGCTGGGCGCCAACGGCACTGCGCTGCCTGCCAAATCTTCCAATGGAAGCTTCATCTGGACTGTACCAATTCACTCCATCACTGTTCTGCAGTTTGACCTGTGAGGCTGAGGGGTCTTCAATAGTATGATGTAAACTTGGGACGGGATTTAATCGAGTGGAGAGGTGTAATGCAAATACTTCATAGAAATGTATAATGCAAGATTATCCCGAAACAGTCCTCAATCTCCCTCATGGAGATGCGACATAATTCACACCAGTGTAGAGCCTGAACTCGGTTGTTCTGATCAACCACAGCCACTGCCTACAAAACTATCATCCGGCCTACATGCAAACTTGCGTAGCTTTGCTAACTAGAATAACTTTCATGTGACGTGAACCAATATCGCAATCAGTAAACCCACTCGCTGAATTACGGCGCGCGTTATTATCGGCGCATTTTCAAGGGAAATTTCGAGTCAGACATTTTCTTTGCGTGAAGAAGGGTTAACCATTTTTTTTTTATACATTCGCTCCAGACGACACATATATATCTGAGAATTTCATCTCAGTAGCGAGCCGACCCTCTGCGGCTTCACTCTACACAATCAGCCACGACACTGAGTTCACTGGAATACAACAGACTACTCGGTCTATGCCTCGTCCTTGGTCGTCGTCTCGTAGCGCTTGCCCCTGAACGCCCAAAGACCCCAGTTGCCACAGCTGATGTCCTGCGGATCGAGGTCGTTGAGATCCCATCTCAAGCTCCTGAATCTGTTCTCGCCAGGCTGGAGCAGGATGTCGACCTCGCCGCCCATCTTGTCCTGAACCCACTTCAAGTCGCGCTGCATGTCGAATTCGGTGTAGCCGGAGACAAGAATGGGCACTTTGGTCTCGAGCAGCAGCGGTAATGTCTCTTCCCATTCCGCAGAGCTGGCGGGGTGGCCCAGACCGGGGTGGAAGAGCATGAAGCAGTCGAAGTACGGGTCGTAAGGGTAAAAGTGGCCGGCGCGGTGGAGGGTGTGGTAGTACTCCACGAAGGTGCTGATCTTGAGCTCGTGCGAGATGCGGTCCTCGACGACGGCGCCGAACGGGTTGGAAGGCGTGCGCTCCGGCAGAGGGAACTCGTCGTCGCGGTTGGCCATGGATTCGGGTCCGATGAAGTTCAGATGGAACGAGACACGCGGGAACATGTGCGACAATTGGATCCAGACTTCACGCGGGAGAGAGGATTCAGCCCGCGCGCCAACGATGAAGACGCGCATCGGAGGGGGGTTGGGGCGAAGGCCCTTGATGTCACCACCGGCGCCTGAGCGTGGAGGGTGAAGAGTGTAGCGAAGTGCTGCATACAGTTAGTGAGGTCTCTGTTAACTCGAATAAAGCTCCAGAAGGAGAGAAATATACCAGACAAGGACTTGAGCCCCTCAACGGTCAATCTACCGCCGCTCTTGGCGTTGTAGGGCGAGAGCTCATGCAGGACGCTGCCAATTGTGACAGGGTAGGTCAAGAGTCTTGTGGCTTGACGTAGACTACGGTCGTCGTTGATGGCCTGGTGCTCTCTCGAATAGAGATATGTGTCCCAATTGGTGAAGTTGATCAGTGCCTCCTCCATCTGCATTCCCGGGTACTCAAACTCCGGGAAGAAGCGGCCAGACCTCAGATCATGGTCATCCTCGTTGATCTCCCGCAGGGTGTCACAAATCTCTAGGTGCCGTTCGTAGTCGTCTGCGAAGTGTTCCTCACTGCAGCTCACAGGAATGCCACAGTCCGGGCATTCATATCGCACATGCGCCGGCGGGAGGGTGCCGTGGACAGCCTTTTGCGCCTCAGGGTCTTCGGGATCGTTGACTACGCGGGTCTGGCGATGGCTATGGTGCGGGCAGTAGGCATGCTGCTTGATGAAGGCGGCGCGACGGCGGATCTCGGGCGAGGGCGAATTGGAGAAGGAATGGAAGAGGTTCTTCCGCTTCAGCAGCACGCTGCGAGCTTGGCTGGCGGTGGTGGGGGCGTTCTCGAGGCCCGGGGGTGTAGGCGGCATGCGGTGGGCTTCATTGTTGGCGGCCTGGCTCTGAGTGCCCAGCTCGCGCCTTGCGGAAGGGGTAGGCTGTGCTACTGCTGATGCGCGGGCAGCGGGCTGGGTGCTCTGCCATCGCCGGGCGCCAGCGTGCAATTGCGGGACAGACGAGGGCCGGTGGGGACGGAGACGGCGCTGGATGGAGGCCAGGCATTGCTGGCACGTGTAGCGGGAGCGCATGGCGGGCGTGGGAGCAGCGTGGTCGGCGACGCTGGAGATGCGAAGGGTAGCGGCGCATGAGGTGATGTATTCCTGGTGGGCGGGCGGCGGGCCAATCACAGCGGGCGCCGGAATTTCGACTTGTCGAAGCTCAATTGAAGCTCCGCCGCAACGCGTCGCCGACCCAGCCAACACCACGCCCCGCGCCGTCCACCTCTCGCCACCGCCCTCGCCGCCGCGTCGCCTCCGCCTCGAGCTTCCCTTGCGCTTCGATCGCCCCCTGCGAACCTGACCCTGCGATCTGCTCGAGGCCGCCAGGCCGACAGCATCTTCCGCCATGGCGACCACGTCCAACCTGTTCATGTACTCCTTGACCATCCAGCCGCCCACCGCTGTGCACCAGGCTATTCTCGGTCAATTCGCTGGCACCAAGGAGCAGCAGATCATCTCCGCCTGTGGCTCGCGCTTGATCCTGCAACGCGCTGACGCGCAGGCCCAGAGGATTACCACCATCCTCACTCACGATGTCTTCGGCATCATCCGCGCCCTGGCTGCCTTCAGGCTGGCCGGTTCGTCCAAAGGTATGTTCTAGCTAGCACTCTTTATTCAGGGCTTTATAGTGATTCTTCAAGTCCGCGACCAGCAACTTCGCATCGCGCTCCCTCAGCCTGCTTGAATGCGACGTCCCGCGGGAGACGAGAGAGAGACGGCAGTCTTTGGTTGAAGAACAGTGCTAAATATTGTCGCTTGGAACACAGACTACATAATCGTCGCCTCCGACTCTGGCCGCATCGCCGTCCTCGAGTACAACCCGCAGAAGAACATCTTCGTTCAACTGAAGCTCGAGACCTTTGGAAAGTCGGGCGTCCGCCGCGTGGTCCCAGGCCAGTACCTCGCCACCGATCCCAAGGGCCGCGCGTGTATGATCGCATCCGTCGAGAAGAACAAGCTCGTCTACGTCCTCAACCGCGACTCCAACGCCAGTCTGACCATCTCGTCGCCGCTTGAGGCCCACAGACCGCAGACTTTCGTCTTTTCGCTGATCGGTCTGGATGTGGGGTACGAGAACCCCATCTTCGCCGCGCTGGAGATTGACTACGACGATGTGGACCAAGACCCTACCGGCGAGGTCGCCGCAAGCAAGCAGAAGGAGTTGGTCTACTATGAGCTGGACCTTGGCCTGAATCACGTCGTGCGCAAGTGGTCCGACACCGTGGACAGAACAGCGAACATGCTTTTCCAGGTCCCGGGAGGCACAGATGGTCCCAGCGGTGTCCTTGTCTGCGGTGAGGAGACCATCACCTACCGTCACATCAACCAGGACGCCTTCCGCGTTCCCATCCCACGCCGCAAGGGAGCAACGGAGAATCCGCAGAGGAAGCGCTTCATCACCGCGGGCGTTATGCACAAGATGCGCGGTGCTTTCTTCTTCCTGCTTCAGACCGAAGACGGTGATCTGTTCAAGCTTACCATCGACATGATCGAAGATGAACAGGGCCAGCCTACGGGCGATGTGAGCAGGATCCGCATCAAGTACTTTGATACTGTCCCCAGAGCCACTAGTCTCTGCATCTTGAAGAGCGGTTACCTGTACATCACAGTAGAGTCTGGCAATCATCTGTTCTTCCAATTCGAGAAGCTGGGTGACGACGACGACGAGATTGAATTTCTCAGCGACAACTTCAGCCCGGAGCCGGACGCACCCTATGAGCCCGTTTTCTTCCATCCGCGACCTGCTGAGAACATCCTGCTGGCTCACAGTGTTCCAAGCATGAATCCGACTCTCGCATGCAAGGTCGCAAATCTCACAGACGATGACGCGCCCCAGATCTACACGGTTTCTGGGACTGGAGCGCGTAGCTCTTTCAAGACTCTCAAGCACGGGTTGGAGGTTTCTGAGATCGTTGAGTCGGAGCTTCCCAGCGTGCCTGAGGCTGTTTGGACGACTAAAATCCGGAGGGACGACGAGTATGATTCCTACATCATCCTCTCCTTCTCCAATGGTACCCTTGTCCTCAGCATCGGTGAGACTGTGGAAGAAGTCACGGATACTGGGTTTTTGTCATCAACCCGTACCCTTGCCATTCAGCAGCTTGGCGAGGATGCTCTAATTCAAGTCCATCCGAGGGGTATTCGTCATATTCAGGCAGAGGGCCGTATCAATGAATGGCCTGCACCACAGCACAGGACCATTGTTGCTGCCACAACAAACGAGCGTCAGGTGGCTGTTGCGCTCAGCTCCGGTGAAATCGTCTACTTTGAGATGGACACGGACGGATCTCTGGCCGAATACGATGAGAAGAAGGAAATGAGCGGCACCGTTACGTGCCTTAGTTTAGCTGAGGTGCCCCCCGGTAAGGTTCGCAGCTCATTCCTTGCCGTAGGATGTGATGATTCCACCGTCCGTATCCTCAGTTTGGATCCGGAGTCTACACTTGAGAACAAGTCGGTCCAGGCGCTGACTTCCGCACCTTCGGCGTTGAGCATCATGGCAATGGCTGATTCATCTTCGGGTGGCTCTACCCTTTACTTGCACATTGGACTGTACTCCGGGGTCTACCTGCGCACTGTCATTGATGAAATCACTGGCGAGCTGACTGACACTCGCACTCGTTTCTTGGGTGCCAAGCCGGTCAAACTGTTCAGAGTGACGGTCCAAGATCAGAGCGCCATCCTAGCAACCAGCTCTCGTTCCTGGCTCGGATACTCTGATCAGCAAACCAAGGCTTTCACTCTTACCCCTCTGGCGTATGCTCCACTGGAGTGGAGCTGGAGCTTCAATAGCGACCAGTGCCCTCAGGGTATGGTTGGTATCCAGGGACAACACCTTCGGTAAGTGCATACCTGGCCGCTCCTATGCTATAATTTTTCCAAGTGACATACTTTCCCGGGAAGCTACGTTGCCTTATTCGGTAACTGCTACTGTCTGCTCTCGAAAAACTGACAAGAATGACCAGGATCTTCACCATCGAGAATCTCTCTACCAACCTTCTCTTTGAGAACGTTCCTTTGATGTACACGCCGCGAAACCTTGTCCGCCACCCTACGGAACCGCTTTTCTACGTAATTGAATCTGACAACAATACCTTGGCAACGAGCACTCGCAACCAGCTTCTCAATGATCCGGCGACAGTCAACGGTGACGCGAAGGAGCTTTCTGCGGAGGAATTCGGTTATCCCCAAGGCACTGGCCACTGGGCTTCGGCAATCCAGGTGGTAGACCCTATCGAGCGAAAAGAGGTGATCTACACGCTTGAGCTGGAGGAGAACGAGTCTGCAGTCAGTGTCTGCCTTGCTCCATTCCAATCTCAGAGCGATGAGACGTTCCTTGTGGTTGGCACTGCCAAGGATTTGGTCGTGGCACCCAGGTCGTACACTTGCGGTTATGTCCATATTTACCGTCTACTGGAGAACGGTCGGGAGCTCGAATTCATTCACAAAACTAAGATGGAAGCGCCTCCTATGGCTCTTCTGGCGTTCCAGGGAAAGCTATTGGTGGCGGTTCACGCCGACCTTCGGCTGTACGATCTCGGTCTTCGCCAGCTGCTGCGAAAGGCCCAGTCTCTCAACGTCGTCCCGAACATCTTGACTGGACTTCAGACGCAAGGCAGCCGCATCATCTGCTCGGACGTACAGGAGTCGGTCACGTACGTTGTGTACAAGCACGTCGAGAATCGGCTGATTCCCTTCTGCGACGACAACATTCATCGATGGACGACGTGCACAACCATGGTCGACTACGAAACAACGGCGGGTGGTGACAAGTTTGGCAACATCTGGCTTATCCGCTGCCCGCTCAAGACGTCTGAAGAAGCGGACGAAGAGGGTTCTGGGCTGCATCTTATCAATGAGCGGCCATACCTTCAGGGTACGCCAAACCGTCTTGACCTTCTTGCGCACTTCTACACGCAGGACATCCCCACGTCGATTCAGAAGACGTCTCTGGTTGCGGGCGGTCGCGAGCTTCTCCTATGGAGCGGCCTTCAGGGCACGATTGGGATCTTCATTCCGTTCGTCAGCCGTGAAGATGTGGACTTTTTCCAGAGCCTGGAGCAGCAACTGCGCACCGAAGACCCGCCGATCGCTGGCAGGGACCACCTGGCTTTCCGCAGCTACTACGTTCCGGTCAAGGGTGTAATCGACGGTGACCTGTGCGAGAGGTTTTTGCGGCTACCGAGAGACAAGAAGGAGCAGATTGCGGGTGAGCTGGACCGCAGCGTGCGCGAAGTTGAGAGGAAGATTGGCGATCAGAGGACGCGCTTCGCATACTAGGCGGTGTTTCGTGATAGAGTGAGTTATTTGGAGCAGTAGTTTCTTCAGGGTCGGTGGTGCTCATGGACAGGGGCTCTTTACTGTGATTAACTATTCAGAAAAACGGCGAAAAGTAACGACGATTTCAGAGCATGCATATTAAGGCATGGCATGTGTAGTTCGAAGAAAAGCATTGCACGACTGTGCTGAGTTCTGACGTCCTGTGTCCAGGCCTTCACGTGTGAGTATGCAAATGCGGAATTATTGGCTGCCTATTCGTATCACAGTGGCTTTTGTCTTTCTTCAGCCCCATGGCGCGAAGGCAGACGCATTGCAGCCATCCTTCCGTCTGCCTTACGGATGCCTAACCAATCAGCACCGCCGTCACAAGACCCCAAGAATTTGGCCCTCTCAGCCGCAGCCGCTCATCTCAGCCCCCGCTTGACACTCTCTCCTCTCACCAACCATGCAGCTCCCCTCAAGATCTCTCACTCTTTCCAGCTACCCTCTAACTTCTTCACGATTGTTACCGTCTCATTCGTCAGCCTTGCGTGACATCACTAACAATCGAACAATCGCACAGACATATCATTCGGCCTGTCCTGCAAACTTATGAGGAAGACAAACTGACTTTTGGGTCGCATAGCAACAATGGGTGCATGTCTCACCACCCCGCGCTCTACCGCCCTACCGCCCTACCTAGCCATCCGCTGTTCTGTCGGTGTTTACGCCCTTTTTAAGGCGGTTGCTGGAGCCCCCCTGTCTGTGAGGATTGTCGGCTTTGCAATAATGCGAGGAGACAAGAAGCATGCACAGCCTTGTTTAGGGCTGAGCTCATCCGCTGCCTGCTCTTTCTCTTTACTGCTTAGCTCTGCCAATAAAAGCGGTCCACCTACTTCCCATGCGCCACTGTGTACGACGTGCAGCATTCCCGCCAGTGGCCGAGACCTCTTTATAGAGAGTGGGGATGTGATGACAGAGGTTTACTATGCGTGTGCTAGCCCTATTATGGCACCGCCGCCGCCGCCGACCCCCCTGCCACAATCGCTTGCCAAGACGAGCATTGTGTTCACCTCAGCTCGCCTGAGCAAAGGATGGCTTAGCTGCGGAAGCGTGGCGGAGTGGTCACGGAGGATGCTGGTTGGCCGAAGGGATATAAGGGTTGGATGTTTGCCTTCACGCTTGCTTCCCCTCGAGCGTTGGTTGGTGTAATTCTTGGGTTGCTACTTCTTTGTTACCCGACCGACTCGACGAAGCACCTGTTCTCTGTGCAACTGCACCCAGCCCGCCGACATACTTAAGCCTCGAACCCAAACACCTGCAACGGGTGGAAAGGCACGATACACTCGACCACTCTGTATACCGTCAAGATGTATGGAGACGTGTCTAACTTGAACAGACCGAAGAAACTGATTGTTTGTTGTGATGGTGAGTACGGCTTCCAAGTCACTTCTCTCCTTTGTCTTGCCTGCTTTGGATGTCGTCCAGATCCATGTATCCACGGGAAGAATAAGGCTAGGATCTCCCTCGGCCTCTCATCGCTCTCCGCTCTCGATGCTTAAACTAACAGGAAACAGGAACATGGATCGTATGTGGCAAACCCCAAATCTCTCATCCACCAGTAGCTCACACCCATCAAGGACAGCGATAACAGCAAGCTAGAAGACAACGGCACTCTTTTCCACCCCAAGTTGGAAGTGCAGGACCCGTCCAATGTGACGCGCATCGGCCGGGCGCTGCCGTGCTCGGACTCGCAGCAGCGGCCGCAGATTGTCTACTACCAGGCCGGCGTCGGCACGGGGCCGAGCTTGGTCGAGAAGCTCGTGGGCGGCAGCACGGGCAGCGGTCTGTCGGAGAACGTGCGGGAGGCGTACGGCTTCCTGGCGAACAACTATCAGGACGGCGACGCCGTCTACCTGACGGGCTTCTCGCGCGGCGCCTTCACCGCCCGCTGCATCGTCGCTCTCATCGACGCAGTCGGCCTGCTGACCAAGACCGCCATGCGTCACTTCTACCGCGTGTTCAAGGACTTTGAGCGCGCGGGCGAGGACGGCTATGGGACGTCCATCACGGAGGAGGTCCCGGAGTTCCACATCGAGATATCCTCGGCGGGGAAGTCGTTGGTCGAAAGGAGAAAGGAGTATCTTGCACAATACTTCAAGGAACTGAAGCGGCTGCACAAGACGCGAGAAATCCCCATCCAAGCAATCGGGGTTTGGGATACCGTCGGTAAGATCACTTTCTCTCGACGCTTTCAGTGATGACTTCCCTTTCCTTCTCCCTTCCGCCATCCACTTCGCTTCCGAGCTCCCGTTTGAGTTTCGTTCGTCATCTGCCAGCCTTCATCACGCTAATCACGTAGCACTAGGCGCCCTGGGTATCCCCACCATCGCGCTCCTCCAACGCATCGGCCTTCCCGCCTTCCTAGCCGACCCACTCATGACACCCAACCCCTACCGCTTCACCGACACAACCATCGGCAAAAACGTACGCTACGCCTTCCAGGCGCTCGCCCTCGACGAGCGCCGCTCCGCCTTCACACCAACCATCTGGGAGCAACCGGACTCGGACTCGGACGACGACAACGACGAATCCACCAGGCCCGGCTCCTCCCGCACCGTGCTCAAGCAAGTCTGGTTCCCCGGCGTACACACCGACGTCGGCGGCAGCGAAGCCGACAGCGGGCTCGCAGACGTGTCGCTCGCCTGGATGATGAGCCAGCTCGAAACCGCCGGGCTCGAGTTCGACGAGACCTATCTCGCAGACCAGTGGCGGCTGAACCGATTGGAGTACGCCGACCGCGCAGCAGCAGCAGCATCTTCCCACCGCAACCCCACCTTCCTCGCCACCGCCTCCGCCACCCTCCTCCGCCTCCTCCGCTCCCCGCTCTCCCTCCTCCCCCTCCTCCCCCTCCCCCAATCCACCTCCACCACACCCAAACACCACCACAAAACCCCCTCCTCCCCCTCCCCCTCTTCCCCCCCCCCCTATTCCACCACCCCCCCCCTCGACCCCTCCGAACCCCACTGGGCCCTCACCCGCCTCCACTCTTCCTCCTCCTCCTCCTTTTCTTTCTCCTCCTTCTCATCCTTCCTCTCCTCCCTCTCCTTCAACGTCACCGCCCTCGGCGGCCTCGCGCCCCGCCACCCCCTCGCCACGCACCGCACATCGTACGAAACAGGGCGGCCGCTGCCGGCGCTGCTGCGCAACACGCACGAGCGGGTGCACGCGAGCGTGCGGGCGCGGGTGCAAGTGGGGACGTATGGCGCGGATGCGTTGATGGGGCCGGGCGGTGCGGGCGGTGCGGGCGGGTGGGTGCTTGAGAAGGTGGAAGAGGGGGGGAAGGAGGGGAAGGAGGGGAGCAGGTGGCGGTGGGTCAATAGGGGGGGTGGGGGGGAGGTCAGGGGGAAGGTGTTGGAGGAGGATGAGCTGGGGCGGTTGGAGGTGGTGTTGTTGAGGGAGGATCGGGAGATGGCGGGGTGGGTGTTGGGGAGGGGTGGGGCGAGGGTGGTGGGGGAGGGGGAGGGCTCGTCGGCGGCGGCGTCGGCGGCGTCGGTTGTGGTGGAGGGTGGTGGTGGTGGTGATGAGTGATGGTGGTTTAACCCGGTGGGGAGGGGGATGGATGGGGTTGAGGTTGTTGTTGTTGTTATTGTCGTTAGAGAAGGAAGTGAGTGGAGCTCCAGATGTCTTTTTTTTTTCGGGGCGTCCGGACGGTTACTGTTCTTCTTTCTTCTCCGGTACTCAGTTGTTTTTACTGGGCTCATAGGAGTTTGTTGCGCATTGTGACATTGCACTAATGAAGTTATTGATCATTTTACACTTCAAAAACCCCGATTGCACTATGTGATAACGCTTAGTCTGATCAGGGAAAGTGAGACGAGACCGAGTGGATAGTGTCTATAACGATGAGTAGCATATAGGCGTGTATAGTGACCTGCAGCACAGGCGCGTATAGTGACGTTAAACATGGACGAGTATATAAGATGAGACGGATCGAACCACTTCAAGTGAGAATTTTTCCCTCCTTCCCTTTCTGGTAGGGTTTAGCGAGACATGTCAGTGAATACGATATCTCTGTTGCACAACTCGGCACTCCTTGTCCATCATATCGAACGTAATTCTATTCTTTGTGCACAATCGTAATCATATCGAAACAGCACAAGAGTATGTACAAATTGCAATACTCCAACCCAGTGCCAGACCCATGCTATATATAAAAAAAAGGCGAAACAAACATCTCAAAGATCAAGCCTCCACCGGATATTTCGAGTCCGGATCATCCATATGCGCCTTGTTGTCGCCTTCCACGCTGCCGTTAGGACCAACCTTGGTCGCTTCTATCACCTCCAAGCCCTCGTCGATCTTGGGGCCACGGTAGTTCTTCCTGCCATCGAAAATCCACGTTATGCTGCTGATGAGAATGACAATGGCAAAGACGACAATGCAGTAGTTCATGTTGGAGCCTGAGACGGGGAGCTCGGGCGGGAAGACGAACAAAACGGTGGTAACGATGACATATGCGACGCCAATCTAACGGAGAAAACAGTATTAGTTGAGTTTCGGTGCAAGAAGTGAGGTAGAGGGGACGCTTACCAAGTTGGCAACCCACGCAACCGGTTCAGACAGGGTCCAGCTCCGCGGTGGCAGCATCTTGCGGCCGCGCATGCAGTTGATGGCGATGGGAAGTCCATACGAGATACCAAGAGAGACAACGGAGGCGGCAGTGATGGCGTTGAAGGCACTGTCGGAACCAAGGAAGATGCACCCGAAAATGATGACCCAGGAAGTGGTGAAGAGCAGGGCGTTGAGCGGGATATCAAGGCCGTGATGGACCTTGGACAGATGCCTCGAGAAGGGAAGACCGCCGTCACGTGCGAAGGCATAGACCATGCGCGACGAAGTGGTCATGATGGAGGTGGTGGCGAAGAGCATGCAGACGAGAGGGAAGATGAGCAGGCAGATGGCGCCAGCGTGGGAGTTGGTGGCGTTGAAGAGAATCTGCAGCAGCGGACCGGCCGAGGAAGAGATGACATCGTCGATGTTGCCAGCGACGAACAGAAGGCTGACGAGGAAGATGAAGCCGGTGAACGTGCCGATGAGGACGCAGTACACCATGATCTTGGGGCCCTCGACTGCGGCGTTGGGGATTTCCTCGATCATGTGGGCAACGGCGTCGAAGCCAGTGAGACCGAGACCGCCCTGCAGGAGACCAAGAAGCCAGGCAATACCATCGGGCCAACCCGTCTCGTTGATGAACTTGCGGAAAACAAAGTCCCCAGTGGAGTAGTTGGGGGAGGCGCATGCCAGGATGGTGATGCAAATGATGGCGAAGCCGGCAATGGACCAGGTAATGGCGGCCTTGTTGACGTACGGCAGGGACGAGTTGGCAAAGGCGTTGATGCAGAAGGCCAGGACGTTGTAGCCGATGTAGATGAGGAACTGGTGCCAGGCCTGCGGCTCGTAGTTGGGGTTCTCCAGGGAGATGACGCCGACGACAAGCTGGCTACCCAGCAGGCCGCCGGTGCAGACGAGGGCGATCCAGCCGAAGGTGTTGATCCATCCCGTGGTCCAGCTCAGAGCAGGCACCCAAGCCTTCCAGCTGATGACGGCAACCCAGTGGTACTGGCCGCCGGCGGTGGGGTAGGCGGAGAGAAATTCTGCAAGCGAGGCGGCCAGGCAGAGGTTGCAGATGCCGGCAGTAATCAAACCCCAGACAACGCTAGTAGGCCCGCCGGACGGCAGGGCAAGGGAGAGCGAGGTGGAGAGAGCGGTCCAGGAATTGAGGATTGCGAAGGCAAGGCCCAGCATGGACAGGAAGGAGAACTGACGCTTCAGCTCGCCCTTGTGGCCAAGGGACTCGAGCTGGAGCTCGTCGGCGGTGAGTTCTGCGGAACGCGCCATGCTGTCGACTGGGCGGAGACGGAGGGGCCGGAGGAGGAGGAGGAGGGCGGATGAAGAAGGCGTGTAGCGGGCAGCGAGGTGGCAAGTAAATACCTGTTAGGGCAGAGGCGGCGTACGAGTAGCCGGCGTTGATAGGCCCCCGCGTTCGGCGGTATGGGCGCTGTTTGTGCCTGGAGCTAGCGGATTTGTATCTGGGCCTTAGTGATCAAATTAGAAAGCTGTTACCAAACCCCTTGGTCGCGGAGCCAATCACGCGGCAGCCGGCTCCGCAGAGTTACCGCATCCAGCAACGCGCGGCTGAGGGAGCGGTCGAGGCGAGAGCGAGGCCTGCGGTGGATTGCGGTGGATTGCGGTGGATTGCGGAGAGATGGCTCGGGATGCGTCGCTGCCGTCTGGGGATGGGCTTTTCTGGGGCAGCGGGTGCCGACTTCACGCAGCGCGCGTCGAGCGTCTCAGACGGTCGGCTGCGGTCAGCGGCGGCGCGGTCGGCCAAATACCGGTAGCGTGCTGGGTGCTAGCTGCCGTCATGATCGCCGGGCTAGCCGTCTTGTCAGGTAAGCAGCCGGCCAGCCGCAGAGGGCCGACGCAGGCTATCGACCGTGGGATGGGCCCTGGCAGCCAGCGGTAGGGCTGCATCGGGGTTATCAGCTTGGCGGAGCGGGCCTTTTCGCCTCTGGTCGCCAGCCGGGGCGACGCGTAGGCTGCGGTCACGTAACGGGCTGACAAGCGCAGGGCGCAGACAAGGCGAGACGGCGCACTCAAGCTTTTCGTCCAAGCACAGCAGCCACGGCGCACGTCACATGACGCCACGGCCCGGCCATGTCTCCGCCCGAGGTGCTGCCACTGCATGTGCTAGCGCTACCTAGCCACGGACTCTGCCCTGCTCTGCCCTGCGCCGCCCTGCGCTGCCCTACGCTGCACGCGCTGCACTACGCTGCACTACTCGCCCTTAGCGCATGGACGCCCTCAGACTTCACCTCAACTCCCGCTTCGCCCAGCGCCGGCCGACGAGAGGGTGCTCACGCCTGCGACACCGCTGCCCACCGTGACCCGCAGCGGCAAGTTTTCCTCCCTCGGCTGTGCGGCTGGCGCGTCTGCTATTATAATGTTTTCTGCTAAGCCGGAGCCCCTGAAACAGGCTGTGGTCATGCATGAGGAAGAAGTCGAATTGCTGGACTCGCGTCGCAGCAGCTGGGACGAGCCACGCCCCGATGACCCTCAAGGTAAGTTCCCGTTCGGGCGCACGGCGACGGCGCAAGCTCTCCATCAGGTGTTGGATGCTCGCCTGGCCCAATCACTTTGATCCGCCCTGCACGTGCTGCGCCGGTGCCGGCGCCCAGGTGTTTGCATTGTGCCTGAACCGAGCCTCCCAGATCAATACCTGCCCCTCGTGGGCAGTGCGACCGGTGTCCGTCGCGTGTTTCAGGACCCAAGTTCTCGGGCTCGTCGCATTATAAAATGTCTTTCGCCGTCGTCGAAACAAAACTCGCCTGCATCGACCTTCGGGCCTCGCACTCTCACCATGCTCGCTGCGCTTCTCCTCGTCCTTGGGTAGGCATCTAGACAAACAGCTCAAAAGAAACCCACGCGCTCACCCCGCCATGCAGCGCGGCCACGTGGGCCAATGCGGCCTCGAATGCGACCACTGCCGCCAACTCCACCTCGTGCGACACCGTTCTCCACGGCTACCAGTGCTCCCCTGAGATTTCCCACTTCTGGGGCCAGTACTCGCCTTACTTCGAGGTCCCATCTGACATCTCGGCCGACATTCCGGACCAGTGCAAGGTCACCTTTGCTCAAGTCCTGTCTCGTCACGGCGCACGCGACCCCACCGCCAGCAAGACGGAGGCGTACAACGCCACCATCCAGAAGATCCAGGAGAACTCGACCTCTTTCGAGGGTAATGCCGCCTTCTTGCAGAACGTCGAGTATACGCTCGGCGCCGACGAGCTCACCACTTTTGGCGAGCAAGAGCTGTACCACTCTGGTATCAAGTTCTACAAGAGATACGCCGACCTCGCCCGCTCCAACCACATGTTCGTCCGCGCTTCCGGCGAGTCGCGTGTTATTGCAAGCGGCCAACACTTCACCGAGGGTTTCCACGACGCCATGGTAGACGACAAGTCGAACCTCACTGGAGACTACCCTTACGACATCCTCATCATCAGCGAAGAAGAAACCATGAATAACACCATGAGCCACGCCATATGCACCAACTTCGAGAATGAGGATGACGACGTCATCGACGCTCGTGGCCAGGCTCCGTTCAACGACATCTGGCTGCCGCCCATCACCAGCCGCATCAACGATCAGCTGCCCGGCGTCAACCTCTCCCAGGCCGAGGTCACGTACCTGATGGACCTGTGCCCATTCTACACTGTTGCTGACCCCGAGGGCAAGCTTTCTGAATTCTGTGACCTTTTCTTCGAGGACGAGTGGAAGCAGTACGACTACTACCAGTCTCTGGGCAAGTACTACCACTACGGCGCTGGTGATCCCCTCGGCCCTACCCAGGGCGTGGGATACGTCAACGAGCTCATTGCACGTCTGACCAACACCCCCGTCCAAGACCACACGTCTACGAACAGCACCCTGGACTCGGATCCCGAGACCTTCCCCATCGGCAAGGGCAACGTCCTGTTTGCCGACTTCTCCCACGACAACGACATGACGGCCATATTCTTCGCCCTTGGCCTGTACAACGACACGCAGCCTCTCAACAACACGCAGGTGCAGACGGCCGAGGAGAGTGGAGGCTGGAGCACTTCATGGACGGTGCCGTTTGCTGCGAGGCTGTACATTGAGAAGCTTGCGTGCAGCGGTGAGACGGACGAGTATGTCAGACTCCTTGTGAATGACCGGGTCATCCCGCTCAGCTGCGCCGATTCCGACGGCAAGTGCAAGCTGGATGCTTTCATCGACACTTTGGACTTTGCCCGGTCTGGAGGAAACTGGTCCGCTTGTTTTGACTAGACCTTGGGCTACGGTGCGGTAGAGAAGATAATAAATGATATACCAATCTACCTCTCAAAACCCCCCCCGAAATTATCCATGATTTGGAATAGGAAGAATTGTGTACCAGTCATCAGACAATGCGACGCTGAAGTCAAGGTCGCACATGGGCATGTGGGCACGCATAGTCAGGTGAGGATCCACAGCGACAAGGCTGAGAAGGCATTTGGGATCAAGTTGGAGGTGTTGGAGAAAGAGGAGTAGGGGCGGATAATAAGCCGGGCAGAAAAAGGGCAGACGGGAAGGAACAATTAGCATGCTGGACACTTTGAGGCTCTTTGATTCTCGCGAGTGGGTCTTAATGGCACGTCTTATCAACTTAGCGTTACTCGATTTGCGAAACACTGCAGGTACGCCGCAGTGTTTCGGAAGCGGCAGGGCTGGTGGACCAGTCGGCGGGCGTCTCTCGAGGCCCCATGTGGAGAAGCGGGAGGTGCCAGCTCTGCGCCAAGGGGCGTGTTGTTGTCGGCGGTGGGGCGTGGCCGGCGATCAGGCTACAACTCATCGCCCTCGCAAGCCATGGATCCCGGCCAGCCTGGGGTTGCCAGGCCTACTTTCCTCTTGAGTCAAGCCCACAACAATCCCACCTCTCCCCCGGCCGCCTCTCCAGCGAATGCTTGACAAGCCACCATGAGGGGCCGCCTGTCGACGACGTCTTCTACGTGCAGCCTCGCCCGCCCGCCGTCGTCCTCGTCGTCGCACCCGTCCGAGGCGGACTCGCTCGCCGCCCTGCTGTCGCCGTCCTCTCGCGCCGAGCCCGACGCCCTAGCACTGCCCTGGCACTCGACCGTGACCACCTACTCCAAGCTCACCCACGGCCCGCCCGCAGACCGGCTGGTCGCCCTGCCCGACCCCGCCGGATGCTCGTCCAGGTCTCGCCTCCAAAAAGCCCCGCCGTCGCCCGCCATCTCGCGCCTGTCCTGCGCCGGCCTGTGGCCCTCGATCCTGCCCGCCAGTCTGCTCTGGTTCGTCGTGTACGGGAAGCGCCATCTGCCCACCGGCACCGTGCCGTCTTGGTCGTGGGCCTCCATCTCCGGCGGCTACGTCTCGTGGGACGCCCTGTGGCCGCGGAGCGAGGTGCCGTGGCCGCTCGGCCAGAAGCCCGAGCAAGCACCATCTCTCGCCCACGATGCGCCGCCGCCCCAGCAGCGCGGCTTCCCACGCCTGGACGGCAAGCTGCGCATCCTGCGCGCGCGCTCCCGCTCCAGCGAGGACGGCGGCCCCGTCACCGTCCCCATCAAGGGCGTCATCACCCTCCGCTGCACCCTCTGCCCCGTCCTGGCCGTCGCCGACATGCGCGACTGCGACCGCACCATGACCGGCGGCCGCGTCTTCCAGGGCTGCATCATCGCCGACGCCCGCGCCCGCAAGGCCGTCCGGGCCGGGCTCGAGCTGCCCGACCGCGACTGGGTCGCGACGCAGCTGCGCGTGTGGGAGGATCTCGGGTGGAGCAACGACCAGCTGAAGCTGCTGTTCGACCTGAGGCTCTCGCCCGCCGAGTTCGCCGCCGTCAAGTACGAGGTGCTGTACTGCGTCAGGTTCTACGAGTACGCCCCGAGCTCCGTCTCCTGGGGCCATCATGACGGCCTGCTGCTGAGGCGGAGGGCGGGTTCGACCAACGATGAGTACGAGCGCGTCGGCTTGTGGAAGTGCACCCAGAACTCCATGTTCGATGACAAATATCAAGTCATCAACCTGGTTTGAGGGAATATACCCCTTGAAAAAAAAGCGAGGAAAGACGCGAGACCAGTGATCTGTAATATCTCGCGGGCATATATATCAGAGACAAATTTGGCTTCACGGTATGTTACTGGCCGAGTGAAGATACACAGCTAACCTCCAGTTAGCCCCAGCTATCTCGCGGGTCTGTCAAACAGCCATCGCGGCCCCTCAGCTCGACTCGTTCCTTCATTTGATATCCGCACTGTTCACAATCGTGCCGAAAGCATCTCCCAGCTCAGCGAGGACCCACTACAGCGCATGACACGTTAGCTTTGGCTCATCCGCGAAGCAATCGGTTTTCATCAACCATCAAGTACCGCAGCACCTGCCAAACAGGCAGCATGTAGGAAAGAACGAGTGAAAAAAAAAAGAGAAGAAGAAGAGAAACGCACGACTCGAGAACGACCATATACGACGCAAACAAAAAAAAAACACACAAAAGCGCCAAAAGAAACAACAGTAGCAACATCCAAAGAACAAATTCCAAGAAGAAGAAGAAGAAGAAGAAGAAGCAGACGAAAGCCAAAGTGCCAATAAAAAAAAGGAAAAAAAAAAGGATCCCCCACAACCACCACCACCACCCTCCTCAAATCTCGTCACTCGCCTTCATAACCTACCTCCTCCCCGCTCCCACCTCCCAAGGGATATCCCGATCTCCCCACCGCGTCCGCCACTACCACAGCCTCCAAACCCCCTCTGATCCGCCTCCCTCGTCGGTCGGCCAGCGCCGTCGATCGGGTACGACGGTCGTGCGTGACGTGCGCGATGTGGCCCTCGTTGCCGGCTGATCGGTAAGCGCGCGAGGCCGCGGACCGCGAGCGCGCCCCCGAGGCGTTGTTTGTTTTGGGCGTGCGTCGATGATGACGGGGACGGAGTCGCGAGGGGTAGCACCGGTCGTCGTGGGCGGGATGCCGGTGAGGGCGCGGAAGGATTGGGCCGACTTGTTTTTTTTTCCCCTCTCCTCTCCTTCTTCTTCTTCTTCTTCTTCTTCTTGACTTTTCTATTTCTTTTTGGGTGGGGGGATCTTTTAGATATGGGGGGGTTGGAACTTTGTTGTTTTGTAGTTAGAAGAGAGAATAGATAGGTGGGTGTGTTGTTGGGTGGAAATCTTACGAGGTTCCTTTTCTATTTTATCAAATCGATTGGGGAGGGAAAACCCCCGCTGTGATGGATATTACGGGATGAGTTATTTGATGAACTAGATTTTCTTGCTTCCCTTGCGGATGATCAGCTGTATCGTACGGACGAATATGTAGTCATGCGTTACCACCCCCCCACACACACGCGCGCGCGCACGCGCCAGGGGGTCCGCATTTATTAGCATTTGGAAAAGGACCTATACCCGGGTCGAAAAGCACTAGTAGCTCACGGTCGTGGTGGCGCCGTTGGTTTCTTCTTTGTTGCTCCGTTGCTTATATTACCCCGCTGCGGGGCTACTTACTTACCATGTGTTGGGGTACCTACGTCATAAAAAACTGCTGCGCAAAAAATCCGCCAAGCAACCGGCGGTCGTCTTTTGGCTCGACGAGGATTAGTCAAGTATCAGGAAACCAGCCCTCGCGCGATCGAGTTCCAAATCGACTACATTATTGCAAGTGAGAGACAGCGAGTCGACGAATCAAGCGCGTTTGCGCGCACGCAAGAACTGGTGGAAGCTGAACCAAAAGCCACACGGCGTTATGAGCCAGACCTCAGGCTTTCCAGTAGCGTATTGCAGGAACTTCAATGTCTCTTCGACCCATGTGCTAGACTGCCGAAAGATAGTTTTGGCATTCTCGTTGCTATCAAATGTTGTATAAGACGGGGGAATCCCCGGTTTTGTTTTCATGATTCATCTTCTAGAGTAAGGTTGTTGTTTTCAGAGTGGAGGGGGCGGGAAGAAGACATTAAGAAAATGCAAAGAAGCAATGGGATGGAAATTCTCATGGGGAATTGTAAAAGCAAAGGAGGTGTTGCAAAACGGGGGTGTTTAGAGAAATAGACTGGGGTGGGGGGGTAAGAAAGTGACGACCATCCGCGCTCTGTTAATACAATCGCCGTCGCTCCACTGCCTGAAACACCAACGCTTCACAAGTTGAACTTTTCCGCTTGAACCTGAAAACGATCTCTGTGGCTTATAGAGGCTCAGAAAATGTCTTCGCAACCCTCCCAGCCGCTCTCTCCGTTGGCGACCCTATCTCTCATCTTCCAATATTCGCCGTTGAACTTCCAGTACTCCTCGCCGGTGGTCTCATCCTTGGCCTTGGAGAACCACTGCGGCTCAAACTCCTCGCCTGCCGCCTCGCGTGCCCTGCGCGTCGCACGTTGCTTCTCTTCCACCCGGTTCTTCTCCACAGCAGCGAGATCATATTCGCCGTCCTCCATGGCACGCTGATCGGGCCTCAGACGGGTATCGGTAGGCGCAAGGATCGGCTTGAGGCGATCTGAAAGATCATTGAGTGTGAGGACGAATGGGGTGAGGTTGAAAGGAATGCCGGTTGGGCGTTCGTGACACTGCCAGACAAGAGTAGCCTGTTTGTCCTTCTGGCCGACGTTGTCGCCGTCTTCGTAGCCAGGCGTAAGACGAGCGTATATCTTATCGTTCCAGCGACCACCAATGCTCCAACGCGTCTGGCCATCAGCGCCAACCACCTTTCCAGCACACTGATAGGCGGACGAGGCCTTCCAACCTCGGGGCTTGAATTCAAGGAGACAAACTTCACCAGTCGTGTGGTTCTTGATCTCCATCAGACCGTAATTGTCGACGGTAGGGTTGCCAGTGATGATTCCAATGACAGACGAAGTAACCTTCTTCCATGTGTACAGCTCTTCGCCACCGGACGCGGGGCGCAAGCGGAGGAACCAAGTGCCGAGAGGGTTGATATCGAAGGATTTGCCGTAGAATTTGGACTTGACAGCAGATTCGCCCTGGGAAAAGGTTAGGATACTCAAATACGGTGAAACCAAAGCCATCGCTTACGTAGTAATCCCACTTGGCCGACTCCGCCCACGCGGCGCCAATCGGTGGGTGATGGCTGACTTGCTCGACAAAGAAGCGGAACCCCTTGTCCGGGCGGCAGTACTCAAAAGTCTCACCCAACAGCGGATTGAACGGCTTGGCAACGCGTCCAATAGTCGAGGCATACTCACTTGCCGCAAATGCGGCGACGTACACCATGCGTTCACACGAGTCCAGACGCTCGGCGGCGGTATCGAGCAGATCAACATACTCCATATCCTCGGCAACGCGCTGTAGCAACGAGGTTGGTTCGTTGAACGACACAGGCAAAGTCATCTTGGTCATGTCCTTGCCGATCATGGATTTCAGAATACCCTGAGATTGTTAGCAACGGCTTGAAGTCATCATGGAACGGCCACATACCCATAGCGAAATCTTTGGTCGGTCGTCGTCATCCAGCTTAAGACGTGTGCGCACGGGTTCTTCATAACCCTTGAAGGATGGCAAGATTTCAGCCAGCTTGGCTTCTCGGAGATCCATGTCCGCCGGCTTCTCATCGCTTTCGTAAGGCGGCGGCGACGTGACGGGTAAAGACTCCATAACCTCCACCTCTCCTTCCTGGATAGCATCGAAGAATTCCTCGTCATCAGACTCTGAATCCGAGAGATCAGCAAGTTCGGCCAGGTTGGGCCGGTTAGTGACACTGTTATTGCGGCTCCGGGAGGCCTTTGCGTCGTCGACAGGCTCATCGACTTCAGCGATTGCGTCTGTGTCAGCAATGGCGTTCTTGACCTTGGAGGCCTCCCCTGTTTGAAGTCCTTGTAGCGCATCACGGAGCGCCTTCTTCGTCCGCTTCCGCTTGTCCTCGGACTCTCCAATCTTGTTTTCGAGCTCCTCCTGCTCCCTTGCTACCTTTGCCATGCTTTCCTCCCACATGCGACGAACATTGGCCTCTCTATCGAGCCTGTACTGCCAGTATGCATCTCTATCCCGCGCGATACGAAACAAGTCACCAACAAGACCTTTCAGACTGCTAACAGCCGCCTCGTAGGACGAGAATGCTTGAGCTGCTGCAGGATCGGAAATTGCCATCGAAGGGTTCTTGGCCTTTTCTGCCTGCAATGCTGCGGACACTTGCGCAAGAAGATCCAGCTGCAGTTTGACCGACTGTGCAGTGATGTTGAAGGCGTCCTTGCTAACAGGTTTCGCTTGATCGCTGCTCACATCATCGCCATAGTCATCGTCGTCGTCCATATCGCCCCCAATTGATTTGCCAGTGCGGCTTTCAAATCGGCTAGCCTCCTCTCCACCCAAGCTAGCATCATAGGTGCTGTTGCCAAGCTCATCGTCCTCTGCAGTGCTTGGTCCAGTGCGCGAGCCGGTTTGGGGCACACCCAATGCCCCGCTACTGACCGGGCTGAGAACTGAGTTCCTACCGTTCGGCCTCGAACTCACCGTGCTGATCGCATCGCTCTCTTTGGAAGTCTGTTCGTTCTTTGCTTGGCGGAGTGCTTCGGTCTCACGAGTCTGTCGCTTCTCCTCCTCGCGCGCTTCGTCCTTGCTCCATTGGATCGCATTGTTCAGCGCCCAAAACCATCGCTTGGCCTCGACCTGGTGGTTCGCCTTCAAGTGGTATTTGACAGAGGACTTGCCGTGGATCTCGAAACGGAGCTTGTCCTGCGGATCCATGTGGAGCTTGGCGATCCTCATATTGATAGCCCCACGGCACGCAGATCCAATGTCGTCTACAAATGATCAGTCGTGGATTTGCGCATATCGACAGTCTGGGCAAGCTTACCTTGGTGCTTGTAGTAGCTTAGAACTCCGTCTTCGAGAACAAACCACCTCAGCTTGTAGCCACCGGTGTAATTGGTCCACTTCTTCAGATAGCCCTTCATCTCGCGGCTTTCCTTCGAGCCCAACGCAACCTCGGCCGAAGCGGGCCCAGCGGCCTGAGCAGCGGAGCCCAAGATTGTCTTCTCCTGGATGCCACGTTGAGCTGCTGCTGCGGCAGGGGACTTCTTCAAGATCGCCTTGGTCTTGTCGTCCTTGGTTACCTCATGAGGAAGCTTGCCCTTCCGATCTCGTCGGAAAGGGTCTGCGCCGTTCAGGAGGAGCAGTTGGCATAGCTGAGTATCCTTTTTCCTGGCCGCTTCGTGGAGCAAGGTGCCTCCCGTCTCGACCGTGGAAGGGTCTGTCGCAAGTTCCGGGCCGTTGACATCCAACGTGGTTTGCACACGAGGATCTGTCAACACGCTCTCCAAAGACTTGTAGTCCGCCTGCAACGACAGCTCCTGGATTTTCTTGACGTGGGTGTCAATGAATATCGATCGGGTCAACTGTAGTTGTTGGAAAATGTCGGGCGTGCGCGCCAGATCGAGCGGGGTTTGGCCATGGTAGTTTGCTAGCGAGTCATTGATGCCAGTCTGCTCCAACAGCATCTTGACGACCGGCGCACGACCTAGCTGAGCAGCGAGGTGGAGAGGGGTGTTGCCATCTCTGTCCCTTCCGTTCAAGTCAATGCCGGCGCCGACATTGGAGAGAACAAACTCGATGACGGGCAGCTCGGCGCATTGAATGGCGAGGTGCAGTATTGAGGTGCCCTCCAGCCGTGCCGTAGACAAAGACGCTATCGACGAGGTGCTCTGCCTTGCGCCGCCTTGCGTGGAGCCCTCCTCCCTTATCGCCTTGGAAATGGCGGCAGTGTCACCGTTGCGGAGAGCCTCGAAGATGCGGAACAGGCGAACAGACTGCTCAATGGAAGCACCTTTGGCAGTCGGGGAAGACGGAGACTGCGCGCCGGCGTACGGGGGCGACAGGGCCTCGGAGGAGGTCGCATTGGAATTGGACATGGTAGTGGACAGGTGTGGACGATGGCGGGGGGCCTGGATGCTCGAGCGCGAGGCGTGCACAGAGGCGGGGGGCGGCGAGGTAATAGAGGTCTGGGACGAGGCAGGGTTGGAGGCTTGGTCGTCGTTGTCGGAATTCACGCCGGCATCCTGCTTGGACGAGACGCGGTGCAGGAGCGACCGCACCGAGGACTTGTTCCTCTTGTGTTGTTGGGCGCTAGAGCTGAGTGATGTCAGACGTCAGCGGCTGCGGGCGGCAGAGCTCGGGGCTTGGAAACGGCGCGGCGGCGCGGGCGTTGCACAGCACGCTGCCACAATGGGCGGACGTTACCTCTCCATGGCCAATGTATGGATTCCAGGGCGCAGCGTGGGCGGGACAAGAACGCGGCGACAGGGGTGGCAACGGCGCGGCAGGCGTAGCGCGGGTGCTGGGTCCGTTTGCGGCGCGCATCAATCTGGGGCAGCTGGATGCCCGCAGTCGAGACTCGCAGCAGAACGAGAGCCGGGTACACGCAGAGTCGAAGGTAGCAAGCGCGAGCGCGAGCGCGGAGGCGATTTAGGGAGCACATCACGCACGTACATAGTCCCCGCGGTGCCACTGCGTCAGGCGACAGGGGTCGGCGCCCGAGGACGCGCTGCTTGCCTGTACGTGGCTAGAAGCTTTGGGATTGCCACAAGTGACACTGTTGCGATTGCGCCGCATCCCAGCCCGCCAACCGCCGCCTCCCACCTACGTAGCGTCGCTGTCTTGCAGCTTCCTCTTGCAGCACCAGCGCCTGCTGTGAACGCCTCCAGCCCCCGGAAGACGCCGCCCTTCCCTGCTCCACCTGAAGTTGCTGGCAGCTTATCTCTCGTCTAGATCTACAACATGGGCTCGCAGCATTCACCTAGACTACACACACTATTTATACACCCGCAGCCAGATCCAGCCATCCTCTTTTTTACCCGTTGACGAGAAGTACAACGCTGCCAAGCTGTCGCCGCAGATCCTCCTTGTCGACATCGTGCGTGTCCTCAACTTCCCCCCACATGCCTGTTTGCCAGGTAACTTCCAGGCTGCTGGCTTCAGCCGCCTCCTCAATCCCGAATCGCCTGCCCTCAGGCTGGTTCTCGCGGGTGTGGGCGAATTGGGGACTCCACTCAGCCATCAGGCGAGCTGCTACCAGCAAGCTCTTGCTTGCCAACACGCCGCGTTCCACCCCAGCCAGCTCCCATGCCGGCAGAGAAGACAACCACCCCCTCACCACTTCCACGGTATTCGGCGCCTGCGGCACGGGCATGATGCTGTCGGGCTCCAGAATAGGCCTGATCTCGACGCCTGGCCAGAGCTTGGTGGTGAGAAAGCCGATGATGGGCTGCGCCGTCTGCATCTGCGTCTTGCGCAGACTTTTCGCTCCTTCGCTCAGGTCCTTCGGCTCATGAATGTTCTCCTCGGGTGCCCAGCAGAGTAGCGTATCGGTCGTGAGGTAATTCATAAGCATCTCAATGATGCCCGCTCGAATACTTGAAGCGCCCGCCGCATCTTCTGCCTGTATGTCGATCGCACGCGACGTCAGGGATGTGAGAGGGATGTAGTGCTGCTTGAGAGCCTGCTGTGCATTGAGCAAGAGGTCCCATTCCAGCGCAATGGCAGCGGCGAGCTGCTGCTTGTTCGGGGGGATGGTAAGGACGTTTTTCGAAGAAGTCCGGACGGGTCGCGAATCGAGAAGAATCTGGTGGCCATCTATCACACGCACGCTCAGCAATTGTTACCCATCCGATGCTCAGCAATGCGCCTACCTGGTGTCTGCTTGACGTGTACGTCACGCCAAAAGCGCTTCTTCAAGGCACTCCCCGGTTTTGACGGGTTTGTCGTTGCGTTGCGGCTTTCCTGAAACTGCTCGGCGCGTTGGCGCTTGCGCGCGATCCGATCTTCGGCGGTCGAAGCAGCAGGCTTCGGCGGGTCTGGCGGCGGGCCTGGAGCAGTGGGATGCGGCAGGGGAGTCGCAGGCTTGGGAGCGGAGCTGTGCAGACAGCGGGACGCAGCCGTGTAGCGCGCCGGGGGGAGAAGAGCGCGTGGGGCGGCGCGGGCAATGGTAGAGAGGGAGCGCATGGTGGGTGGCGCGGGGACTGGAGTCGCTGGGGTGGGCGGCTTGTTGGACGGCTCTGGAAATTCGGAGTGGGATGGTCGGATGGCCTGTGCAGGGGTGCTAGGTTGGATCAGAGGATCAGCCCCGGAGTCGGGTTCAGGTTGCAGGCTGCATGGTGTGGAGGAGAGGGCGGGCTCGGGGCGATCACGCAGCGAGGCTTCGGGAGGCGTGAGCCGTGAGCCTGGCCGACTCCGCCGTGGTTGCGAGGCTGGCCGTGGCTACTACCAATGGCCTCCTACGCACCAGGGCACCATGCCGTTCCCAGCTCCCAACCCCAGTGCTGCGCCGCCGATTACAGTTTCCGCCACGCATACCAGGCGCGGGTCCTGCGCGCGAGCTCACTAGCTGCCCGTCGACCCATTCCGCACGCACCTCTCCCGCAGGCCTGCCATTGCGCCAACTGCTCGCCGGGCCCGTGGCGCGGACCGCTGTGCTTGATACTCGTACCAAAGCCCCAGCACACTCCTTCGTTGCGCCCGCTTGAGCCGCACATTCCGCTCCTTTCGCGACCACATGCTGTCGACGCGCTCTGCAGCCCCAGCCTCGCGAGACCCTTCGCCCCCGCATGGCCGCCATGGCCCCAGACCCGTCGACCGGCCAAGCTCTGCCCCAGCCCAAGGCCATACGCTTCGTCACCAACCACGACGGGCCTTACGCGAAGAGACGGAGAATAAACTCGGCCTGTCTGACCTGCCGCCGTCGCAAGACGCGCTGTTCCGGCGAGCGCCCCGCCTGCGAAACCTGCCTCAAGAACAATCACACGTGCGGGGGCTATGGGCCCGATACAGACCAGCCCAAGGATAGCTCCGCGCCTGGCTCTGTGGGCGAGAGACGGACCAGCGTCGCGACGAATCCCGCAAGGAGACCATCTGTGGCGGTGGCCCGCGGGCCGACGCCAGGGCAGCTGCAGCAGACACAACAGCACCAACACCAGCAAGCCGAGAGTGTGGGGATTGCACATCCTCGTCTAGCTCACGATCCGCCGATCGACTCCCCGATCATCGACCCTGCCTTGGAGTCCAGCTTCAATGGCCCGGCAAGCGCTGGCGGAGACGAGGGAAGCCAGGCCTCAAGTATGTAGTTGACATCGTCTCGTAATCGCTCCTCCGCTGACCCATGCAAAGGCCGCCTGTCGCTAAGCCTGAGCATTCGAAACCGCATGCCCTACTTCCGCTATTTCGGGCCGACGGCGATCATGCCGGGGTTCAAGCAGATGGTGGTCAAGGTCAAAGGCAAGCAACACAGCACCGGAGGAACATCAACAAATGATGGTAAGCGCGCTTTCTAGCATCCCAAAGTCGTGATCTCAAAGAGCAGTCAAGGCCAACAATCCCCTCCTGCTGCAGCTTCGCTCGGCCGCGTAACCTCCCAACAATCTGCCACGGAAAACCCCACCCCCATCGAGCTTCCAATATACGACGCCTCGCCAGTCCCCCCGCCGCCGTTGCTCACGCATTTGTGCAAGACCTTCTTCGCGCACCTCGGTTGCAATTTTCCCTTCTTGCAGGAAGTCCGATTTATGCGTGATCTAGAGGAGAAGCAAGTCGACGCCATCCTTGTTGACTCGGTCTGTGCGTTGGCTGCCCGCTTCTCCACTGATCCAATGCTGGTTGGCGCACGCCAGTGCGATGGAGACGCGGAGCAGCCGGAGACGCCCTCGTCCGAATACGGGCAACAGTTCGCCTTGCGAGCTAAATCCGCAATCGTCGACACCTTCGCGTGCCCAAGCGTGGCTGTCGTTCAAGCTGCTTTGCTGCTCGCCTATGATGAATTCGGTGGGAGCCGTGACTCTGGCCTGTGGATGTATCTCGGGATTGCCATCCGAATGGCTCAAGATCTTGGTATGCAAACCCTGCAAGGACTGAGATACGAGGGAAGAGGTGGGCCCACACCAGGGAGTATCAAATACATTTCTTCCAGAAAGAAGGAAAACGTACACCACGATGAGCCCGCGGCGCCATCGCCAGAAGTGTCTGACCCCCAGGCTGCCGAGGAACAGAGAGCCGTAGAGAGAGAGCGAATCGACACGTTCTGGGCCGTCTTTTTCCTGGATCGCGTCGTCTCATCCGGAACAGGGCGACCTGTTTCCTTGAGAGACAGTGATATCGAACTGTCGTTCCCGTCGCTTGATTCCGCGGACCCGAGTACTGGATGGCCGGTTCCTTACCCTGCGCTGATCCGAGTGATCCATCTCTATGGACGTGTCACGGACCTCTTGAACGGAATCAAGGAGGTATCGCATGTCACACCCGACGTGATCAAACGTTTAGCATTCATGGAGAGTCTTTTGACCGACATTTATCAGAATCTCTCGTCACGTTTGCATTTCAACGTTCTTAATTTCCAGCATTACCTGAAAAACGGTCAAGGGACGAATTTCATCCTCCTCCACTTCTGGTTCCATACCCTCATTGTTCTCCTACATCAGCCCACTCTTCTCAAAACCTTTGAGGGAGGCATCCAACAGCTTCTCCCCAACAGCCACGAGCTGTCCTTGTCGTCAGCGAAGACGATTGCAGATATTCTCGCTTTTGCAGAATTGGCTGACGCCAAAGCCGGCCTTGGCAATCCATTTACCAGGTATGACCGACAGACAATGCCATGCTCGGCAACTAACAGTCCATAGTCAGCCAATCTATATCGCCGCTTGCGCCTTCCTCAAGGAGACTGCCATGCAATCCGCCTCGTCAAATCCGCATTCAAGGCAAGGATCTCCACCGTCAAACAGCTGGGGACGAGAAAATAGCAGTGATAGCAGTGTACAGAGAGCGGATGCGAGGGATGGAAGGACCCAAACAGTTTCAGCGGAGAAGCAGCAGAAACACACCTTGCTAGCAACGGCCGCTAACCAAAACTACCAACGTTGTTATAGAGCCCTCGAGTCTCTAGAGACATACTGGGCTGGCGTCAAATACATTTTGACCGTTTTGGACCAAAAGGCCAAGGGTGTTGTGGATCCACTCCTATACACCAGGGAAGAGATGGAATGTGCATTGGAAGTTCCGCAGATAGAGCCTTCGTTCGACACGCCTGGTTGGCGGCGCAAGCTATCTTGGGGGGCGTATATTGGGCCCCAGGATCATGCCCAGAAAGATCAGGGCCCAGTCGCGGCTTTCAAGAGCAGCAGAGGCGCAAACTTTGGGATTCCAGGGTCTGTCATTGGAGACCCAGGTCAAGGTATGGTCTTCTTTCATTGAAGGGTCAAGGCCAGCGTATAGATATTGACAAAACTCCTGTTAGCCATTGGCTGGTCCCTTACTGGAACCATGAACTCACCAAGCACGAGCTTAGCTGTTATGTGGCCTACCGAAACCAGAGACAGCGGTCCCCGCCGCCCGCAAGACGGCATGGACGCGTCCATCTCGTCAGTAATGGCACAGGCTCCAACCTCGCCTCAACAACAACGCAACGTCTCCACGCCGCTACCCCGTTACCCCAACAGCACCCAAATATTCGCACAGCCCGGCGCTACCGCCCCGAGCATGCAGCCTCCGCCTCCGCCCGGCGGCTCCTCCGCCTACCTGTCCGACTCCACCCTAGTCTCCGACGCCGACCTCCTCCTCAACCTCCACTCCCCGTACTCGACCACGTCATCGCCCGCCGGGGGCCGCCCACCACCTCCAGGAGGAGGAGGTGGTGGTGGTGGTGGAGGCGGCGCCACCGCACCATCGTCCGCCGTCAACCAGCAATCTCCAACCGGGCCTTACCCGTCCCAAATGACCGCCCCGCCGGGCCAACCCCACGTCGGCCCCATCCCGTTCGCCGACATGATGGTCGAAAGCCAGGATATCGACATGAGCGCGCTGGGTGACAACATGATGTCGTGGTTGGAATGGGTGCCTCACGAATACATCTCATTCTTTGACCCTGCGACGGGCACGGCGGCGGCAGCAACGGCGGCAGATGGTGGCGGTATGGGGACGGGGACGGCGGCGCCCGGACAACAAACTTCTGGCCCTGGCCAGGCTGAGCAGAGGAGGGATGAGTGACATATGTAAAGGTAAATACGAAGGGAAATAAGGGAGGGTGTGTTTTCTTTTTTTTTTTTTTACAATCCGACGTCTATAACAGGTTCTTTATGATGTCACGACACTGTGCACATTTCTGTCGAAAATTTGTTTCTTCCAACGAAAAAAAATGAAAAGCGAGCGAGGGTTCAGTTTGATTGCATCATTCGGGGACTCATAGCGTTAGCCCACGCCGAGCGGGGGTGGGCACATTCTTTCTTTTTTTCCTTGGGAGGGTGGAAGGAGCCTTGATTTTTTCTTTCTTCCCTTCCCGTCATTACTATTCTTTTATCTCCTCTTAATCACTCATCGTGTTTGCATTAATGTACTATACCGAAGAGCAGCAGCGTTATTTTAGTCGTAAACCAAGCATTCAATTGAGTGTCACGATGGGTCGCAGAAGACTGCATGTGCCATCCCCTAATCTGCAAGACACTGTACACTTTCCGTGCACGAGAATGCAGCCGAATCTAGTATCCGGATGTAGATGTAGGCACTTAGACTATACAAACAATCCTGTCGTGAACTTTGACTGCCTTAGAGGTAGATTGCGACATCTAATAATCCAGGATCGAGAGACTTGATCGATCTCCTTTACAATTCACTGCGATGTTATATTTCTTCTCAAGATTTTGGAGGATGCGTAGAATTTCATTGATAGTCAATACGAAGGGCGCTCTAACTGTGCTAAGAGTTGGCCTGGTATCAATAGTGGCCGCGTCGCGGTCAAAACTCCAGGAATAACGCCATCGCTATGCGGGAGTAAGAGTGATAGAAATAATGAGGTGCCGATACGACGCCTTCCAATCTGTACCGCAAGTCATTTCTGTTGACGAAACCTTACCCCCGATACCCTTTTTTTTTTTCTTATTCTTTGGCGTCGAAATGGAATGCAATTCCTCGAGAGACGCAGGCAGTAAGGACGGGTAGATGAGAAAACAAGCAGATGGTAAAAGCATATATCCCAGTCATCTTAGGATCCCCTCCAGCAAGCAAGACCGAGCTCTCGCAAGAGTACGCGTGTACGCCCGCCCGCTTCTTAACCCATACCGCCGCCTTGACCACGTCCCATGCCGCCCTGCCAGCCCATGCCCATACCCATGTTGCCACCCATGCCCATCATGTTCTGCTGTTGTTGTTGCTGGGCCTGACGCTGAGCGAGGATTTGTTGCTGGCGCATGAGGCGGGCCATGTACGCCTGCTGGTTCGGCTGGCCGCCACCGTCGCCGCCTTGTTGGGCCGCGGCCGCTTGCTGTTGCTGCTGGAGGCGCATCTGCATCTGCTGCATCTGCTGCATCGTCATGCTGCCGGCGCCGCCCATGCCGCCCATGCCATTCATGCCCGCCGCCACGCCGCCGACGCCGCCGCCCATGCTCATCTGGCCACCGCCCATCGAAACGCCCATGCCCATGCCCATGCCGCCCATGTTCATCTGGCCCATGCCCCCTCCCATGCCCATGCTGTTCTGGGCGCCATGCTGTTGTTGTTGCTGCTGCTGGTTCGCTTGGTTCTGAGCCTGTTGTTGCTGTTGTTGGGCGACGACCATTTGCCAGGCCTGCATGACTTGACCGCTGCGGATCATCTGTTGGAGTTGCGGAGGCATGTTGCCGTTGAAGTGGGACAAGATGCGCTTGACAATCATTTGCGAACGTTGACGGTGGAACTGCTGCTGCTGTTCGGGCGTCATGTTTGCCAAATTGATTCCGCCCATGTTCATGTTTGCACTCATAATGCCCTGCTGGCCGATGGGACGTTGTTGGCCTTGCTGCTGCCCGGGGTTGGGAGAAGCGGACTGAGCCATTTGTTGGCGCATTTGTTGAGCTAGCTGTGCGTTGTATGGCGTAGGTGTACCATTGTTGGAACCTTGGCCGTTGTGGTGCGCCATCTGCGCCTGAGCTTGAGCTTGGGCTATCTGTTGCTGCCGGAAAATCTGCAGTTGCTCTGGTGTCATGTTCTGGGGTGAGCCAGCCATTGCAGCGTTCTGCTGTTGTTGCTGCATTATCTGGTTCCGACGCATTTGATGAATGCGCATCATTTGGTCCTGCGTCAGATTCTGTGGCATCTGTCCACCTCCGGGTAGCATAGGAGTGCCCTGCATAGCACCAACTGGGCTGCCGTGCTGGTTGACGCGACCGGGCTGTGGCGTCATGTGACGGGTGACAGGGATGGCTTGATTCATTTGAGGCGTGTTCAAATGCATTTGAGGAGTTCCATGAGCGCTTCCTGGATGTTGACTGCTCTGTTGGCGGCTCATCTGTCGGGCCATATTCGGCGGGCCTGCAGAGTGAGGAACGGCAGAAGGCGGGCGTGGCGGGCTGCCTGCTTGACTGGAAGTAGTGGGAGCCATTGGCACACCACCCATCGCGTGGTTTGCGACAGCGTTTGCGTTCATTACCGGTGAAGCCTGCATAGGCGTTTGTTGGCGGACCATTGGGGAATTCTGCTGAGCTTGACTGAATTGAGTATGAAGGGGGGTTCCAATCGAGTTCCCAGCAGCCTGTGCTTGAGCTTGAGCTTGAGCCTGAGCCTGAGCTTGCGCTTGACGTCGCATTTGCTCTGCCTGCATGACCTGCTGCTGCTGCTGCTGCTGCTGCTGCTGCTGCTGCTGCTGCTGCCGTTGCGCCAGGAGTCTGGCCTGTTCGGCCTGTTGGGCACTGGCTTCGTCTCTCCTGCGCATTGCTTCTGCATTCGCCTGCTGCTCCCGCTTGAGCTGGGCCTGGCGAGCTTCCTCTTCCTTCTTGATGCGTTCGTTCTCTTCATGGACAGCCTTGATGTTTTCCAAAGTCTTGAAACGGGAGAAGCGAGGCTCGAAGGCGGCGGCTCCGCTGCGCATACCTTCACCATCGCCATTCATCTGTGCAGCATTAGAGGTTGACGCAGAGCTGTCCCCAAACAGCATGAAGTTCTGGTCGGCCGCAAACTGTGCCTCGTCAGCCGCCAGCTCAGCCGTCGTCCGCTTCCGCGTCTTGGGAGGTGGCGGGGCGTTTCTGTGCATGGAATGGGTGGTGGCCTCGATTATATCTTGGCTTTCCAACAAGCTATGGACAGGTTCCAAGAAAAGCGCAGGAGCAGCTGCATTGATCACATCGGCCTCGAAATCGTGCACATTGGTCTCATCCAATATCATCTTCTGTCGTTTGGGTGCCGGCCCACGTGTTGTAGAAGGTGTCGGAGGCATGGATGTCAATGGCGTAGGCGGGTGCGCCGAAAGAGGAGTAGCTGCTGCCCTGGACTGCTGTCTTCTTGCCGCAGCAAGATCCGGCATTGGAGTGTTTGCCAACAGCTCGAGTTCGGTCTGGTAGGATAGCGGTGTCGGAAACAGCACCTTGGTGGTCACCCTAGGGCTTCTATTCGCAGCATTTACTTCATCAACCGATGGGCTTTCGAATTTTGTTTTATTTTCGCCCGCGGACGAGCTTGGACGGTTTGCCTGGTCGGACTTCGGGGGTGTGGACTCGTCGGAAGACGACTTGGGAGGCGAAGGGTAGGGCCTCCATGGCGATGGAGTCAAATACTCGTTCCACTTATGAATAGAGAACTGGTCGGTCTTTCCTTCTTTAGAAGTGGTGTTCGTGGTTCCGGCCTGGGTTTTGGCATCGGCCGAGCGATGGTCAACCAGTTGGACGATAAGGCAGCCTTCGTAGAACGTGACGCCAGCGCGCAGCATTTCCTCCAGTATAAAGTGCGGTATTGTCCCATCCCGAATGTGTTGCAGCAGCGGGCGCATTGGAGAATTGTATGGGAAGTTGCCATCTTGCTGCTCGAAGCGAAAATGATGCTGGTGGAGGTGGACAATCAGAGACGGCGGCGAGCCCTTGAATTTCTTCAATATGTACTGCTCATTTACAACTATTGCTAGGTCAGCCAGCCAGCTGAAGCCATGACGGTTGTCGAAACGTACCAAGTGGTTTTTCCACAACCTTGTC
This sequence comes from Diplodia corticola, assembly GCF_001883845.1. NCBI lineage: Eukaryota > Fungi > Ascomycota > Dothideomycetes > Botryosphaeriales > Botryosphaeriaceae > Diplodia > Diplodia corticola. The sequence continues at coordinate 161,072 of NW_017971534.1, forward strand.
CGCCGCCGCTGCCTCTTCAGCATCACCCTGTGCATTCCTGGTGCTGCTGCGGAGCTGAGAAGGCCGCTGCGACTCACGACGCTGGCGCAGAGCCTGCATAGGTCGTACCGGGCCGGCGGTCGACATGGCAGATGAGTCGGGTTATAGTTGGGTGCAAAGAGTCGCGACGTGAGATGTGAGATGCGGTGATCCCAACGGCGGTGCAGATCTCAGGGAGCTCGCGGAGCGGCGAGCAACCCGGCGGCGAGCGGCGAGCCCTGCCGCAACAGCGGTTAAACGAGGGGCGCCGAGCAAAGTCTGCGGTCGGTGATGTGCGACGGGCGGTCTGGGATGCGGGCGCGGGTGGTGGAGATGATGTCGGGGGTCGGGGAAGCCATGCGGCTCCACAAACGCGTAAACGTGAAGGGCTAGCGCCAGCGCGGAAACAGCGCCGCCCTGCCCTTGGCGCCTTCCGCCCGCGTCCCACCCGGCGGGCGTTCCTGGCCCTGCAAGGAACAAAGGCGCATCCACCTATGATGCAATAACTCTCCCCGCACCTTCACCCAAACAACACTCTGCTCACCATGGCCGAAATTGCTGCTGGAGCTGTCGTCGCCGAACAGGTCGTCTCGACCACCATTGAAGGTGGTGCCGTGGCCGGAATTGCTATCGCCAAGAAGACCTTGCCGCTGAAGGCTACCTTCACCCGCATAGCAGTATCGTGAGTTGCTGTATCGTTCGTGGACTGACGAGCTTTGCTGACAGCCTGCAAAGCGAACTTATCCGTCGCCATTCTCATACCGTCAGCGTGGTAAACGGCAAGGCCTACATCTTCGGCGGCTTCACTGAAGCCGGCACCCTCGCCGGCAACGAATTCCACCAAGTGACCCTGCCTCCCAAGGACAAGGAGGATACCGACTACAAGTGCATCCCAGCATTGCCCACGGATGATGCTTCCTCCGTCCCCCCACCTCGCGCGGGCCATTCTGCCTCGGTGTTCGGAAAGGACATCATCATCTACGGCGGAATGGATGAGGCTGGCAACTCAGTAGAGGACGGTTCCAAGCTCTGGTCTTTTGACACCGACACGCTCAAGTGGACTCTTCGCACTTCTCAAGGTCCTAAGGAGTGCCAGTTCTACCATGGATCTACTGTCCACGGCAACACCCTTCTACTCTACGGAGGCTATAGCAAACCGGCTGGCACCAATGACTTGCGAACACTTCCAAGTCTTAGCTCGGTTGACGTCACGACTGGTGTCTGGCAAGCCCACGAAGACCAAGCATTGTCACCTGTCGGTACACCTTCAGGTCTTGCCTTCTCTCAAAACAAGGTCTTCACTGTCGGCATAGATTCGCAGTTCCAGGCTCCAGTCCACTTCTACGACCTCCATGCCGCTGCGACCGATGCGCGCTGGGACACCATCCCCGTGCCCTCAAACCCCCTCGTCCCTGGTCCTGATACCTCCAGAGACGGGGCTGGCGTGATCACTCTTTCAACCGGACAAGGTCGCAAATATCTTTTGTACCTGTTCGGTCAGAAGCACGGTGGCGATCGGCCCACCAGCCTTCCACCCAAGTCCGACGAACTGTTCAGCGATGCCTGGACCTTCCAGCTTCCTTCCGACAATACCACTCTTGCTAGCGCCAAAGATGCGGCCAGGCTCAAGCTTGGAATGGACTCTGGCGAAGACAGCTGGGCCGAGGTTGAGTTGAAGCTGCATCAGGAGGAGTTCGCGCATGAAGGTAAGGTCCATCCTGGGCCTAGGTCGTTCTTCGCAGCCTCGAACATCGATGATAAGACGGTGGTTCTCTGGGGTGGCCTGAATCCTAAGCAGGACGTCGAAGGTGACGGCTGGATCATCAAGTTGGAATGTTGAGGACGATTTCGGAACTTGGCTCAGCGAGCCCTATGTACTATATTACACGATCACTCTTTGAGAGCTTATGCGCATGTGGAGTTCAAGGGTTGACCTTGACTGGCCCACGCTGATTCTTGCCAGTATGTTATGAGATACAAATGCATGGAATCACACTTATTTTCGCGAATGTCCTAAACCGTGCTCGATGCGACTGAACTTTCCCTTGCTATATATTCCGCTTGACTTTTTGATATAATTTCTCTAATCATGCTCTAGCTGAGACAAGCCTCCAGTAGCATTACGCCATCATATCATCCGTGCCGTCATCTCCTCCAAATGCATCATCACCTTCATCTTCATCCAGGTCCCCACCAAAACGCTTGAACTTTTCATCCTTCCATTCCTCTGCAAGGCTGTCAGTAAAGTTTCGGGGTCGAACTTGGAAATCTCAGGGAACTTACTGCCCCACTCGACAACGTGGCTCTCTTGCACCTCACAGTCCTTCAGAATGGTCTTCTCTTCCGACTTCGCCGGGCCACCTTCGATCTTACACCTCCTGCCCAATATGCAGCCAGTAAGCTGGCAATTCTCGCCGACCTCGGCGCCATCCATCAGCAAGCACCGCTGCAGGCGCGCGCCGGTGCCGATTTTGCAGTTCGCGCCAATGACCGACTCCTTGATGTTGCACTTCTCTTCGATGATAACGTTCTCAGCAATGAGACTGTTCTCGGCCTCGACGCGGCATCTTTTAGGCACAGAGTCGGGGTGCGCAATCTTAGCCGGGTGAGCGAAGGGGGAGGCAGCGCCTTTGCCGGCTTCCTCGATCGATGGCAGCTTGGCCAGGCGTAGCGAAACGTTCAGAAGAAGGGCGGCCGTATCGACCCGGCGGATGAAAGGCGCAGAGACCTCGGTCGGCTGGACGTAGGCAATGATAGGAGGAACTTCGAGGTGGGATTCAACATCGGGCGGGGTAACTTGAAGGGATGGGCTATCCGGATCTACTACTCTTGAGGCAAAAATTGGCTGTGGCTCTCCGGAGTTGATCTTGTGTTGGAATGTGCTGCTGAGGCTTGCAATATCGATATCATCCTGGAGAATGCTAGTGGCGGCCATGATATCATCCCCATCCTCGCTCTCCGAGGGGCGCAGGATCTCGCCTAGACCGAGCTTTTCCCCCAGCCCGGACTGCCACCCAGCCTTTGCCCACCACCCCAGAGCATCGCTAAGCGAATCGAACTTCTCGTTCTTCTTGATCATTTCCAGCACCCAATACGGGAAAAAGTAGACGTGGGAGTCGCGAGTTGTTGTCAACATCCTGACTCTTCCATGCTTCTTGAGCAGTGTGTGTCTGATGGGGAAGTTTTTGGTCTCGGTAATATCGTTCAACACGTCTGTGGGAATTGAGTAGACCAGGTTGGCTAGGCTCGGGCGTAGCGATCCAGAATGCGGCGGCACAACGGACTTGGGTAACGGGGTTGTCGCAATGAAATCGGTCTCTTCGCCCTTCACAGCGTGCTCCCCTTTGGTCTGGTACCACACGCCCATGCCGCCCCTCCTTCCGCTCTTTTCACCTCCGGTGCTCATCGGAATGAAGTTGTTGGTTCCCTTACCACCGGTAGCCCCGCCAAGGCCCCCCTGCTCAATCATCCAGGACTCCAACAAGCTTGCGCCGTCCAGCTCGCACACCAAGTCACACGGCAAGACAATGAAGTCTCCCTCGATGATATCCTGGACCTCTTTTATCCTGAACAGCTCTCCGGTTCCGGTGGTCTGCGTCAGGTCCTCCGGGGCAAGGATATCGGGCTTCGGGGAAGGCAAAGAGGTCAAATGCGGATTCTGGGATAAGGCGGCTTCAAGAGCTTCGGCGGATTCCGGAGGAGTGACCAGAGTGATATCTGCGGAGCGTTGTTGTCAGATACTCTCAGACCAGCCCCCACCAACACACAATCACATACTCGTAATTCCCATGCGATAACACCACTCCAGCGGATACCAGACCATGGGGCGATTGGCGATGGGGACCAGGGCTTTAGGGAAGTCCTTCGGGCTGGAGGTGAAGGTGTCCAGAGAGACGCCAGGTCCGCAAAGGATCAGCGCCTGGAAGCCCGGTGCAGGCATGTTGGCGTGAGGCATGGTGTAGAGTCACTGCCCCGCGGCTGTGAAATCGTTCGTTGGTGTGGTGTCTGCTTGGATAGATGTAGAGGCGCCGAGGTAGATGTCTGCACCTCTAGAACTGCTCCAGCTGGAAAAAAAAGCGCTGACCGCGGGCAAGACGGGGAGATTGCTGGGTTGGCGGGCGAGGTGTTGTCGTGAAGCTCAAAAAATGCGCCGCGGGACGGGCTGTGACGCATCGGCTCCCAGCGGCCGCGACTTAAAAGCGGCGCTAGCGCGCCGTGGTGAATTTCGACCACGCTGCCACGCTGCCACGCTGCCACGCTGCCATGATCTACCTAAACTGTGCACGGCCACACACGACCCTTGCCGGTTGCCTTGCCGCTTTTGGGCCTATATGGGCGGGACAGGCGGCCACGTTTAATTAGCCTTTCCTTCCCCGGGCCTCGGCGAGGTGCTAACCAGCCTCCACAAACAACAAGCAGGTGCCATCTCACAGCTCCCCGCCCGACTGCCCGCCCGACTGCCCGCCCAGCCACCTCCGGAACCCGCGAAGCTTTCTAAATTCCGAGAAACGCGTCGCAAAGCCTGTTGCATTTCCACGATCGCGCGCGCAGAATAATGTGAGGAGCGATCATGTCATTCTCCTACGACCGCTACGACCGCCGGCAGCAGAGCTCGCGCCGATCCACGTTCGGATACTGGGTCCCTCTTGTCATCACTGTTACCATCGCCACCGCAGGCGTTGCAGCATGGATTTGGAGCGAGCGCAAAGACGGGGACGACGATGACGACGCAGACCTTAGCTATGGCGAGGAGGAGCGTACATACCGTCCGCCGCCTCCAGGCTACGCGGACGATACATACTCGGAATCAGTTGGCGTGACCAGAGAACAGGATGAAAGTTTTGTGGCGCGCATGTCTGGAGCTATTCGTCGCACGCCCAGTCCGCAGCAAATGTTCGATAATGCGAGCAGAAGGCTAGCGCAAGGTGTAACTGCGGCTGGCACCGCATTTGGCGCTGCCCTCAGCTCTATCCGCGAGGAGGACCGCGAGGATTACGGCGACCACTCCAGATGGTCTGAGGAGGCTACACGCCGACATGTCGAGGCGCAGTCGTCAGAGAGTGCTAGGGCTGTTGGCGCGCATACGGATGCGTTCAACGCGACGCTTCAACCTCCTGCTCAACCTCCACGGCCAGGCGCAAGGAAGAAGACAGTAGTGGTTGTTGTTTCTGCGGACTCTGCCGTAGGAGATGATGATCATGCGTCGTACCAAGAGATTCCGGTGAGTTTATATAGGTCTAGTCTGGAAATGTCCCTCTAACTTCTATAGTCTATTCTGTCGCATTTGTCGCCAACGAACTTTGCGACTACCAACCTTTTTGTTCTCATCTATGCGCCGTCGTTGAAGCCCCGATCCAGGGACAGCAACCAGTCAGGCTCCCTCGGTTCCTCGTACGCCGCCATCCCTACTCCTGCTCAAACTCCTGGAGACGAGATGTCGTCTCTTGAGCCGCAGCCATACGGCAGTGGCCACAACACGCCGAAGTCTGGGAACACCCCATCCATGTCAGCCTCAGCCTCTGAAAATACGCTTTACAGCAGCATCCATGCGCGTGCGCTCCGCTTGGTCAAAGACCGGACGATGGTCATGCCATTCACGACGCCCAGTGGCCACGTGCACATGCTCCGTCATCTGGCGCCTGACCTAGTCTACGTGACCGAGGATCTTGCTGGAACTCAGGGAGAATATGTCGAGCAAATCAGAAACTGGGTTGGCCAAGTCATGATTGTTGTTGGTGCCGGCGGTGTTGGCCTCGGGCTTGTGGATACCGAGGACGAAGGTGAGGGCGGCGGGAGAATCAACGAGAAGAAGTGGTGGGAGACTACTACCATGGTCGGGCTGGGCAAGGGTGTAGAGGTCGTGGATGGGTCAAGGCTGATCGATGATTTTGAACGACGGGTCGGTGGTAAGGAATGATTTAATGGGATTTGCGAAACCATTACTGGTATATATGGTTTGACGTTACGGTGCTTGAAACAGTGGGTATGACTCCCTGTACTATCCGATTCATATTTTGGAATTTCCAGAACGGCAGCGCGCTGTTGGCTAGGTGAACAACATCTGCGTAAGCCTTCATACAATGGACTTCAAGGTTGAAGGGCGGATGGCAGTGAAGTGATTGTCTCGTCATATCTCCTCACACGACAAGGGAAGCCAGCAGAATCGAATTTTCAAAGCACAAAATGACATCGGAAAGCGACCGCAGTCAGGGAAGAAAGCACACTTCTAGGGCTGAAGTGGTGAAGGGATTGGGCGAGGACTCGAAGAGGCAAGTCTTGGAGTGTATTGCCTTGCTTAGAACTGTACTGACGAACCGGCAGGAGACGGACTGTTTTCAACACTTTAGAATTTCTACAGGCTCCCACTATTTAAGCTTACTCGATCCTGACAGTAGCTGCGTCTGGTCGACGGCGTAGAATGGCTTTGAAGGGAATGCTCTGGTGGTTTGTTTTGGGAAGGCCAAAGCGATTGGATCTGGACGCCCCCACCTTGCGCCTCTTCATTCGTTCGCGCAAAGTGCCCCACATGTGGGAGACGGCGGATTTGTCGCAGGCTTCCGGTCTCTTCTGAGGTTCTGCCCAGCCACGGCGCTGAAATCCGATAGCCAGTACTCACCGCCGGCCTATCTGCGACTGGCCCGCCAACAGCTGCCTTCTCTGCCAATAACGTGGCCAGCTTGATAAGCTGCCACATCTGCCAACGTAGGGCGTGCATCTTCGCCACCCCGTCCTGACTGGACCACCTTTAAGCCCCGAGCATCCGTCTCCACCTGCTAACGGCACTCGAGCAACTTCTCATATTTTTTCCACGAGCAATTAGTTTCATCATCCGTTGTAGCCCAAACCATGGCGCCATCGGCAATTGAGGAGACGAAGGAGGCCGTCGTGCCCTTCAAGCCCCATGGCAAGGAGGAGATGACGCCTCTGCAAGCCATCTCGCAGGGTGTCTCTCTGCCCGGCATTCCCCTCTACTCGGAAATTGACAAGCAACGCCACTTCATCCTCTCACACATGGCATGCGCTTTCCGCGTCTTTGCCCGCAAGGGCTTCACCGAGGGAATGTCTGGTCACATTTCCGTGCGAGATCCCGAGGTGAATGGAGCCCCGTTCTCAAGCTCAGTTGAGGGAATGGCTAACTCCAGCAAAAGAATCCCCACACCTTCTGGACCAACCCGCTGGGCAGGCACTTCGGACTGCTCAAGGCGTCGGACATGATTCTGGTCGACTACGACGGCAAGGCCATCGGTGGAAACATGTCGCGGCCGGCCAACGCGGCAGGCTTCCTGATCCACAGCGCGGTGCACAAGGCGCGGCCAGACGCCAACGCGGCCTGCCACACGCACTCCAAGTACGGTAAGGCATGGAGCACCTTCGCCCGCCCGCTCGACATGCTCAACCAGGACGTGTGCTACTTCTACGGCGACGCCCAGGCCGTCTACAAGGACTGCGGTGGCATCGTCTTCTCCGAAGAGGAAGGCAAACGGCTGGCGGGCGCCCTGGGTCCCAACGGTAAGGGCATGATTCTGAGGAACCATGGACTTTTGACCGTGGGCCATACGGTCGATGAGGCGGCTTACTTGTATACCTTGATGGAGAGGAGCTGCGAGGTTCAGCTCATGGTCGAGGCGGCGGAAGCAAACGGTGTTCCCAAGGTCCTCGTGCCTGACGATGCGGCGGCATACACGTTCAAGATGGGCGCGGACAGGGAGTCGCTGTACTGGGAGTTCCAGCCAGATTACGAGTATGAGGAGGAGCAGTGCAAGGGCGAGTTCCACAACTGAGGCAGAAATGATTCGTGATGCATCATGATTCCGCTGAGCCTGAACAGTGCTGGTGATTTTGCTGCTACGCGAGACGCGTTCCTGTGCGCGAACGGTGTGATGAATCTGCCCTGCACAAATTAAAGTACCGCAGCGCTGGGAGCTCACGCGAACCGCAGGCGCAAGCACACGCCCACGGGAGCCTCTTCGTGCGACGCGCTCTCCATCTCTGACACATGGCGTGACAGGGGCGGAACATGTAAATGCGGCGAAGATGGGTGCTGGGCTTCAGTCAAGACATTCGAGCACGCGAATATACGGTCTGCGGTCTGCTGGTCACTTGACAGCGGATGCAGAGGTCAGGCCGGAGATTTGATTGCCAGATCGCTAGCGGCCTGCAGCGCGTTGCTTAGCACGCAGCTGACGACGTCATGATGCCCAAGGCCTCTTCCGATGCCGCACAGTAAACAACCCGCCAATACCACCCTCTCAACATGCTCGGCCGCTGAATTCAACAACGCAGCGCGCAGGACAACATGCCCGGCCTCGTTCGCAAGCTGCTCATTTTTGCCGCCGTCGATGGCCTCATCCTGCAGCCCGCCCCGCCGCGCAACCATCCCCCGGCCACCCAGCAGGCCATCAAGATCGACTACAAGGGCCACATCCAACCACTGCTGAAGGACCGCCGCGAAGAGGACACTACCCCGCAGGCCCTGGAAGCCCACGGAATCGTTGGTGAGATCCCGCATCCCCGCCCATGCAGAAGGCCCGCTGCTGATCGAGTCCCCAATTTGCGCCAGGTCTTCTGCAAGTCGCGAAAGCCTCCTTCTTGGTCGCAATTTCTCGGCGCGAGCTCGTCGCTCAGGTCCGCGGAAAGCCGATATACGCCATCACCGATGTCGTCCTCATCCCTCTTGCTTCGCAGGCCGACGCGAACAATGCGATTGTGCAGGCGCGCGAAAGTCTAAAGCGTTCGAGGGGCTCGGATGCCAGCGGCCATGATTCCAGTTCCGAGTCGGACACGGACTCAGACACAGACACCTCGTCGGATCACCTCACCATTGACGAGTCGCTGCCGGACACGCCACCGCCCGAAGCCGAGAAGGATGCGACTACTGCCACCACCGGCCGGAGAACAAGCGTCGCCCAGGACGTTATCGGACGGAAAGGGGTATACGGGAGATTTGCCCAGAGATGGTTCTCGAAGAAGGGTTGGAGTGCCGAGGGTCGGCGCATGCAAGGCATGAGCAGCGACGAAGATTTGTCCAAGAAACCCGAATCCACATCTCCAGCACCCGCTCCCCAGGACGATCCCGCCGCTGCAGCCGAAACTGCTGCCCCCCTCTCACCGCCGGTTCCTGGATCTGAAGCCGCGGTGAAGCCTGCCCAGAATCTGTCCGGGAACCTGCCTCAGCCCGCGGACAACACCCCCGGGACTCTGTTGCCCAAGATCCTCAAGACGACCAAGATTTACTTCAGCAGCAGAAGCTTCTTCTTTTCTTACGACCTGGATCTCTCGAGGAGTTGGGGAAAGCAGGCGGAAGCCCATTCTTCGCTCCCTTTATTCAAGCTCTATGATCCCTTGGTACGTTTAATGCTCGTATCACGACAGCAAAAATTTTGCTAACAGAGAGCAGTTCTTCTGGAACAGACACATTGTCGAACCTTTCATTGAAGCCGGGCAGAACAGCTTCGTACTACCAGTAATTCAAGGATTTGTGGGACAGAGAGTGTTCTCCGTTGATGTGGCTTCGGAATCGTCCGGGTCCACCGTAGTAGGCGCGGCATCGGAGCCTGAAGAAGTTGTTGCTGCTCAGGAGAACGCCGCTGCGAAGAGATCCACATCCCCTCGGCCTCCCTCAAGATCTAACACAAAATCAGGCCTGTCCCAGCCTCAAGTGACGCCGGTCTCTGTTCACAGTTCCACTAAGAAGGACTACGTGCTGACACTGATCTCTCGGAGATCCATCCAGCGCGCAGGCTTGCGATATCTCCGTCGCGGTATTGACGAGGACGGTCATGTGGCCAACAGTGTCGAAACGGAGCAGATTCTGTCACCGCAATCGTGGGACTCGGCAGATGGCAAGATATATTCCTTTGTGCAGTTCAGAGGCTCCATACCCCTCTTCTTTTCACAGTCGCCCTATAGCCTGAAGCCCATCGCCCAGTTCTGGGGCTCACCGGAGACAAACGCGACGGCCTTCAAACTCCATTTCTCTCAGCTTGCTGCTAGGTACGGCGGTGTTCAGGTTGCCTCGCTGGTTGACAAGCACGGAACGGAGCAAAAGATAGGAGCAGCGTATGAGGAGTATGCAAAGGCCCTCAATGAAAGGGGTGGCATTGATGGTCGAGGCATGCTTCTTGGCTTCGAGTGGTTTGACTTCCACAACGTATGCCGAGGAATGAAGTTCGAGAACGTTGCTTTGCTCATGAACTCTCTGGGAAAGAACATGAAAACCTACGGATGGACTGTCGAGGATCGTGGACAAATAGTCCAAATGCAGAGTGGTATTCTCCGCACCAATTGCATGGACTGCCTGGATCGCACAAACGTGGTGCAATCGGCTTGTGCTCGTGAGGCTCTCGAGAAGCAGCTCGCCGACCAGAGTGTGAGCATCGACCTCCAGACCGATCCTCGGACTTCCTGGTTCAACACCCTTTGGGCAGACAATGGCGACGCCATTTCGAAGCAGTACGCCGGAACGGCAGCGCTGAAGGGCGACTTCACCCGCACCAGGAAGCGCAACATTACTGGAGCCCTGACTGACTTTGGTCTCACCCTTTCGCGCTACTACAACAACATCGTCAATGACTACTTCGCCCAGGCCGTCATCGACTACCTCCTCGGCCGCGCCACTGAGGACATCTTTTTCGACTTCGAGGACGACATGAAAGCCCAGGATTACGCCATCGACCTGCGTAAGGTTCGGCAGCTAGCGATTTCCCGTTGCGCCGAGCTGGTCATCGAAGACCCGCAGGAGGACCTGCTTCACGGCTGGACCTTGTCGTGTCCTGCCAAGTCCAGCTCCCTTCGTTCCCTCCCATTCGAAGAATGCGTGCTCCTTCTCACCGAACGAGCTCTGTACTTCTGCCGCTTTGACTGGGGCACGGAGAAGGTGCGTGAGTTTGAGCGGATAGAGTTGGAGGACGTGAAGGGGCTGGCCAAGGGCACATACATCACGAGCACTTTGGCACCACGCCACATGGACGAGTCAAAGAACGTGGGCTTCGTCGTGCAGTATGTGCATACAGGTGCGAACTTGATGCGCGTGAACACGAGGAGTCTGGCGACCGAGAAGAGCGAGTCCGGGGCGCAGACCGAGGCCGAGGCAAAGCAAGAGGCGGAGAGGAAGAAGGCAGACGGAGAGCTTGGAGATCAGGCCGAGGAGCAGAGTGAAAGCGGAAAGATGCAAATGGCACCCGAAGGCGACAAGCCATCTGTGAAGGACGTCGACGCCCCGGCGGCAAAAGTAAACGAGCCGACCCCGCTGGCACTGCTGAAAAAGAAGACATCCACGATGTTGAACACGGCCCCGCCCCCTCCACCTGGCGTCGAGAACCGTTACTTGGCGTTCAAGGCGCTGCCACCCAAGTCGAGCTTCGCCACGACCAGCGGCAGCAACGACGCAGACGCCGAACCACCCAGCGAGCGCGAGCTCGTGGGTATGATCTGCGAGGAGATTAAGCGCGCGAAGGTACAGCGGTTAAAAACCGTCCAAGAGACTGGAGGTGGTAGAGGCAGGGATGCCGGAGGGAAGGGCAAAGACGCCACCAGAGACGGCGAAGACCTGCAGATCGAAGACCGCGATGTCGTTTCGCTGGCGGAGGCGAAGAAGAGTACGGGATATCTCGAGCAGATCGGTTATTCGTTGAAGAAGCTTGTGTGGGCTTGATGAAGCAACGTTCGTATTAGTTTGGTTGGTTCTGAGTGAGGGGTTCGTTCTGCATTCTTGTTACTTCTTAGGAGGCAGTGTGCTTTTTGATATATCCTTTTATATTCTGTTTCGATGGTTAGCACACTCGGGTTGTTCTTGTTTTGAGTCGACTTTTCTTTCTCTTTTTTCTCTCCTTTTTTTTTCTTGCCTCATGAGCATCATAGAGATGATAAGACGGCTGTTACTCATGCAATAATATACATACAATATATAATACCTGATGTTCAGAAAGACACTGTGAACATCGCTGTAGAATATTTACTGCACAAACCGTCGCATATCTGTTAATCGAACCAGTAGAATGCAAATGAGTGTGAGCAGCTACATGTTTATAAATCTCAAATTTTATTCCACTGCATCACGGCCTAGCAATTCCCCGTCCAATTGCTACAATTATAAGATAGGGAGTCAGGGCCTTTCCCTCTCTTTGGCTAAAGGTAATCCTGAGTGGGTCAAAGGGATTGTGCTAACAGTATTGTTTTGTATGCGAGAGAGAGGAACACAAATGCTATCTCGCCTCACTCGATCCGACTTGGCCGAGCTACGTTACAGTGCATACTGATACGTACATTGCAGACACAGATCACGAGGGTTGTTCGAACAACCAAACTTGATCGGCCAGCTGAACGACCGATCCACAGACAAATTGGTATCATGACCACCCACCCAGCGCTCAAAAATTCAAAGAAGAAGAACATCCAAAAAAGCGACACATGCACCTCCCTCCTTCCTTCCACCCTCCCACCCCTCCTCCCATCCCTCCTCCCCCATTTCCTCCCCCCCCTCTCACTTCCCCTGCCCCGCATCCTTGACCCCCCTCGCGATGCGCGCGCTGCCGTCCTCGACGCCCGTCGCCGCGTCCGCCACGCCGCGCGCCACGGGCCTGCCCGCGCTGCCCGTGGCGCCCTCGAGCGTCTCGCCGAGCCCGCGGCCGGCCGCGCCGACGACGCCGCCCACCGTGTTGGCCAGGCCGCCGACCGTGTTGCCGACGGTGCTCGTCACGAACTTGACGCCCGACGAGATGCCGGATTCGTTGCTGCTGCCGACGGGCATGGTTGCGTTTTTTTTTCCCCCTTTTTTCTTTTCCTGTTTTGGTTTGTTTGGTTGTTGTTGGGTTTGGTGGCGAGGTGGTGGTGGTGGTGGGAGGATTGGTGGTGGAGGCTTGGTGGTGGAGGCTTGGTGGTGGTGGTGGTGGTTGGGAGTTTGGAGGATGGAAAAGGGTCTTGTAGTTGGTCGGAGAAATTGTTATGTGCAGATAGTGGTCACGATCAAGTCAGGGAAGAGATAATATATGTTTGTCCACTCACAGCCACAAGTCTCCGCCCCGGAAAACAGGTTAGTTTGGACCCTGGGCGACACTGGGACGTGTGACGTGTGACGTCAGCCAGCAGAACGAGTGGCGCAGAAGCGTCGACGTGACTGGTGCGTGTAGAGGTGAACACTCCCGGGTTGCAGCTCAAGTCTGTTTCATTTTTTCTATTGGCTGTTGCTCAATTGCGCGAGACGTGGCCCTCGTCAACCGTGTGCGTTAAGTCCTCCTCCGGCCATTGCTCCGGCTTGGGCTTCAGCGACCGCTTCCACGCAACAGCCCTCCAGAACCGTTGGACGACGTTATTGGGCGAATCTCTCATGCCATTGGTCGCAATGCCAACTCCCTGCTCGACATCATTTACGATTTCTTCGAACCGATCCCAGTCTCCAATGTCAGCGAGCTTTACAACCACTTGCTGAAGCGCAGGCCAGCCAGGCGAGAGGCCAATGGCGGACATGCGTCTGAAGAATTCCATCATTTTCTCTGTCTTGTTGATGCTGGCGTACTGCTCGACCATGCGGTCAAAGAAAATTGTGTCAAGAACCACCTTGGACGCCTTTATATGAGCCCACAGCGCATCGACGGCCGCGAAGTCATGGCGATCGAAGTAGTGAGTCATGAGGACTGTGAAAACCTGCGGTGGAACTTCAAGTCCCTTTGCGACCATGTGGTCAAGGACTGTCCTGGCGGCTGCTTCGTTGTCGTGCCTCTTGAGTAAGTTGTCGATCAACGTCCCATAGATATGGGCCGTAGGCTCGACCCCGGTGGCCTCGAGATTCCGAAGAGTGGCCATGGCCTTCTCGCTCTGCTCTTCCCGCGAAAGTTTGGCTGTGGAGCCGCTGCGGAAGATTGAATTGAGAATAATGCCGAATGTCGTAACATCCGGCTTTATCTGGACTTGCGTCATTTGCTTAAGCAGATTCATAGCGTCTTCTGTGTCGCCAGCAAAGAGAGACAGGGAAATCAAAGCATTGTAAGTATAAATATCAGGCTGGATCTCGAGGCTTTTGGCCCACGTCAGGATACGGCCAAGGATATGCCGGTTGTGGCCCGTTGACGCCAAGTTTGTAACCGCTCCATTGAGGACGATCGTGGTGGGTTTTACTGGGAGGTTAGCCATGTCCACCTGCGTTTTCTTCTTCTTCTTTGCTGCCGACTGTGCACGTTTGTACGCCTCGGCCCATGTTTTTGCCATTTCGTCGAGAACCGCAAGGCCTTCCTGAAACTTGGCTGCGCGCATCATCCCCGACACGCGTACGGCCCAAGCATACACATCCGGCTGAACGCCAGAGTCAAGCATCTTCGCCCACATCTGCTCCATTCCTCGGGTATCTTTCGCCTTTCCACAGCCATCGATCATGGCGGTCCAAGTCTTGACCGTCGGCCTGACACCGTCTTCGATCATCCTGTTCCAGACCTTGATGGCTTGCTCTGGTAGTTGCATGGCCATGAGGGCTTCGAGGGTTAATTCATAAAGCTTGGCCGGCACCGGCGGGTCAGCGGCCTTTGTTTGTTTCTTTCGAGAAAGCGCCTGGTGAGCTTCCAACCAACAGTCGTATATTATCAGCCTTCTCTTTTGGAAGTAGGCGCGATTGATACGTCCGTAATGAAAGTTTGCGAGACCTTCATTTGGAGGCCTGACCTCCCCGTCAATGATTAGTGAACCTCCTCCGTCATGATCCTCTCCTCCAAGGCCACCTGAGCTTCCAGAACGGTTCTCCGCACCATGAGTGCCGACGATCTGCATGCATTTGGTGTTCGAATCCATGACTCGGCCTAACAATGCAGTTCTATCCTCCGGAGAGACCTTGTATTGGTCCAAGAGCTTGATCATGTCATTGGATGTATTCTCATTGGGCCGCAGAGGAATGCGCACGGATCCAGGGATGATGTGCGCGAGGAAGGTAAGAAAGGGCATTGAATCCGTCAAAAACTTCTCGCCCAGTACTGATTCCACGCCGTCTCGTGTGAGAATATCAAAGGTGACTAATGCCGAGTATGCTATGCGGTTGTTTTGGTGTGTCTCGATTGCCGAAAGGAATTGGTTGAGCCGTGTACCGAAAAAACGATGAGGCCTGGTCATCTGGCGCACAGTGTTCCAGGGCAGTCGCAGAGATGACCACATACGGGTGGGGGGTTCCACTTCCACTCCAGTGGATGAATGCGGTCCTTCTGCGGAGGGCTCCGAAGACGAAGTCTTGAGAAGCAGGTCCCATAGTTCCATGGCCTGGGCCATTGTCTCGGCAAGCGACGTCCCCGGTCGGCCAGTCGCGCTGAACTTTTTCAGTGCGTCCATGTTCAAAGTCCAAAGAGCCTGATGCCAGAATTCCGATTTCATTATGCCCAAATAAATATATCTTTGCACGAGCTCGACTGGACTCGGCAGCGATTTGTCCGACCTACCAGCGCACCAGTCATTCAAAAGGCGAGATTGCAGCTTCCAGAACTGAGAGCCACTGACTACGCGACGAAGGTCCAGTAGAGAAAATGATTTCAAAGCTGGACAGGTTGGACTGGTGTAGTGACGCTGAAAGTATTCCCAAGCGTCGTTGGTGGTCTTATCCGGATCGTCAAGTATCGCCTGCAACTCCGAGGCAGCTCGAGTCGTCTGGGTCGCTTTCTGCTGAGGGGCAGGGGGGCGCTGGGGAGGTTTATCGAGGGCTTCGCCGGCGGTATGGGGGCGTGAGTACCGATCGGACGACCCAATGACGCCAAAAAGGCTCGAAAGCGCATCGGCGCGGGACGGACTTGCATATTGGGGCTCGGAGGGGCTCGATTTCTGCGCACTCGAGGCATCGGTGGTTTCCTTGGCCGGGGCTGGGCGGGGATTGTTGGAGCGGAGGGATATGAAAGTCGCTTTGGAGGTGCGGGAGAGCCCACGCAGGGCGCCGGCATGGCGGAGTGCATTGCGACGGCAGCTTGGGCAGACATACGGGGCGCTCATGGTGCAGTCGAGTGAGGCGGCCCGTCAATTGAAGCGTGAGCAGAGCTCTGCACCGCCTGGGGAAGCTCGCGCAAACTTGGGCCGGCTACCGGCGGTCGGCGGCCCGGCCCCGGCACAACGAGGGGCCGATACGGCGCCGGTCGGGCCATCCAATGGCGGCGGCAGCGGTCGGCGGCGGCGGTGGTGGTGCGTGGGTGCCTGGTGACGCAGCTCCCGTCGAGTCTTAAGAGCTTCACTCGCCGCTCCACGCACGCTCCGCACCCCGCAAACATGACGACCCTCACCACTCGCCCGCCTTACTCTCAGGAGGAGATTGCCCAGCTGTATCCCAAAGACCTCCAGCTCCAGCTCGTCCAAGTGGTATGCCCCCGCAGATCGCACTGCACTTCCCACCGCTGGTCGCTGGTCGCTGATCGCTGATCGCTGTCGGAAACACAGCTCCTCCGCCATGGTCAGTACTCGACGTACTGTGGAATTGATCCAGCAAGGACTCCCTAGCTTAACCCCATGCAGGCGAACGAAGCCCTGTCTCGCCGCGTTTCCGCAATGTGAGCACATTCGTCCTCTCGTTCTCCCTCGGCACATGCTAACGTTGTGCCGTACAGGCTGGACTGCCACCGCGTACGCCCCCTTGCCAATATCCCTGCCACCAATGCTGTTCTGACAAGGCACAGACTGGCCATACTGCAATGCGGCGCGGCGGCTGACGAGCGTAATCATGAGCACCAAAGACTCTTCACAGTGGGATGAGCTCAGATGGCGCAGGAGGTTGGAGACATTCGGCGTCGATGACGGCCCCGTGATAGCATCGGGCCCCAAAGGAGAGTTCGATGCCATTTGGTAGGTCTTCTCGATCCAAGTCACGGGAAGTCCGACTGATTGCTTGGAGCCAGCCTGGTGAGCTCACGGACAAGGGTCGAGAAACGACCCTCGCCCTGGGCCAGCGTCTCAGACATCTTTACGTCGACCAGCTCGGCTTCATGCCTCGACTCATCTCGGACGCCGACATGGTATACTTGAGAGCAACCCCCATCCCGAGAGCCCTGGAGTCGGTACAGCAAGCTTTCTGGGGCTTCTACCCCCTGTCGGCGCGGACTGCTGACTTTCCCCCGCCCACCATCATCACTCGTTCTCCAGCCGACGAGACTTTGTACCCCAACGATGGCAATTGTCGCCGCTTCGCTCAATTGAGTCGCGCCTTCGCCCAGAGAGCTGCTGACCGCTGGAACGACACGGCAGACATGGACTATCTGAACAAAAAGATATCAAAATGGATGCCCGAGAACTCTAAGCGCATCGCTGTCGATTCGCACCCCCGTCTTTCGGGCATCATGGACACGGTCAATGGTACTCTTGCCCATGACGAGCGGGTGCGTCTACCCAGCGAGTTCTACGACCCTAAGCTGCGCGAGATCATCGACAAGGCCGTGGTCGAGGAGTGGTTCGCCGGCTACTGGGAGTCGGAAGAATACCGCACGCTTGGCATCGGCGGGCTGATGGGCGACGTCGTGAGCCGCATGACGGGCAACGTCGAGCAGAGCGGCTGGGACGGCGTGGTCGAGGTGGGTGGCGAAGACGGGGCCCTTGGTAAAGGCAGGGGCGGCGAGAAAAGCATCAAGCTCGCCCTGTCCGGCTGTCACGACACCACCCTCGCAGCCGTCCTCTCCAGCCTGGGTGCTTTCGAGAACGAGCACTGGCCGCCGTTCACGAGCCACATCGCCATCGAACTGTTCCGCAAGCAGACTCGGGGCGTCGTCCCTCCGGGCGGCACGTCCGCGCTTGGCAACAGCAGGAGGCTGTCGGAAAAGCCCCAGGGCTGGTTCGCCTCGCTGTTTGGCAGCACGCAGGACGTGCAGCACAGCGACGCGCCGCGGCCCGAGGGCATCGCGCGCAAGAAGATGGAGGAGCTGACGGCGCAGCAGAAGGAATCGATGAATGACTACTACGTGCGTGTGAGGTACAATGACCGTATCATGCAGGTGCCCGGCTGCAAGCCGGCAGGTAAGCACCTGGAGGGCGACACATCGTTTTGCACTCTGGTATGTATTCGACCGCACTGTGTCAGTACCACAATGGATCGGTTACTCACAGGCGCTCTACAGGAGGCTTTCAAGTCTATTGTCGACAGGTTCACCCCCGAGAGCTGGAAGGGTGGTTGCGCAAGCAATCTCGGGCAGCCTGCTTTCCCAGCCAAGCCCGAGCCTGCGGGCTACGAAGGATAGACATGCTCACTTTATCACCGAAACCGGCTGAAGACAAGGCAAGCATCGTATAGACCTGAACAAAGAAGGGCACATGGGTAGCACAGAGCATGACGTCGAGTACAGGCGACCTTGATACTTGAATCTATGGAAAAAGCGGGCACCAAGGGGTATAGAACACCAGGCCGATATAGCACAGCGAGCGCACAAAGCACATTATCTGTGTCTGCTGACGCCTGTATGTATGCACAAGTTGCAAAGATTCTCCAGCAAATGGACCCCCTCCAAGACATGTTTGTTGTATGGAGCGTTTTTTTTTTTACGTCAAGAAGCGGAAACCTCTGTCGGCAGCCTGGCCTGGGACGGCGTTGACGGCCCCCTCGACGTGCTCGCCCCGATCCAGCTTCTTGTTCAGCCGCACCAGGATGAAACGCAGTATGGTCGCGCAGATAACGGCCAGACCAAGCATGGCGCAGTCGACGGAGAAGGCGATGACTAGGTAGGGAAGGAAGGGTCAGCGTGCTACAAGCAAGTCCATATTGGTACATACTGCAAGACGCAAAGAGAAGACCGGGGAGAAGAAAAAAAAAGGGAGGGAAAGAGGCGTTGCGGGGCGCGGGGGGGGGGGGGGGGGGGGGG
>NW_017971534.1:179928-264658 GCF_001883845.1 Diplodia corticola
AGACTCACCATAACCGGGCGGGTTGATGTACAGGTACGAGGTCCAGATGGACGAGCTGTTGGACACGGCATTGATGAAGGCGAGGGCGGCGGCGCGCTTGGCGGGCGGGCGCGGGATCGTGTTGGAGATCCAGGCCAGCACGACGACGTAGCCGGTGTAGACGCCCGACACCATCAGCATCATGGCGACGTAGCGCGGCGCCGTGGCGTGCGTGGCGGCGGCCAGGATGAAGGACACGATGCCCAGGCAGATGGGTAGCACGACGTGCAGATAGCGTTCGCCGGTCTTGTCGGCGTGCCTGCAAGTTTTTTTGATATGGGTAAGTCTTGCCAATGGCGACGAAGGGATCGGAGAGGGCGGGGGGCTTACCATGCGTTTAGGGCTGTGGTGATGACGGCAAGTATGTACGGCGGTGCGGTCAGGAGAAGCGTCTCGACCTGACCGTAGCCAATGGTCTCGACGACGGAAGGGAAGAAGGTGGTGACGCTGCCGGCGCTGACAATGCCAAAGAGCAAGCCCATGAGGACCCACATCTTGACGTCCATGCACGCCAGCTTGAACCCGATCCATAAACTCTGGTCCTCGGCCCCGGTCCAGTCGTCCATGCCGATATCTTCCTGCAGACGCCATACGGCCAGCTGACGCTCCTCTTCGGTGAGCCACTTGGTGGTGCGCGGGAAGTTAGGGAGGATAAAAAAGCCAAAGGAGGCGATGAAGATGGTGACGACGCCTTCGATGATGAACAACCACCTCCACGCGCGTAACCCGCGATCGCCGTCCATGTTGCCTCTGATGCCGGCAGCGATCAGGCCAGAAAAAGCACCCGAGATAAGGGCACCGGAGTACAGGATGGCGGTGCGCAGGCCAAGTTCTTTACGCGTATACCATGACGACAAGAAAAAAAGGCAGCCAGGGAAGTAGGCGGCTTCGATGAAGCCGAGGAAGAATCGACATGCGACGAGGCCGCCAAAGCTTTGGCAAGCTGCGGTGGCGGTGGAGATGACACCCCAGATGATCATGCACGTGGGCAGGTAGATGGCGGGCAGGCCAATCTTGTTCAGGTAAAGATTGGAAGGGACCTGCATGAGGAGGTAGCCGACAAACAGAATGCTGACGGAGGTCAAGTATTGGCTTTCGCTCAGGCCCAGGTCCTCTTCCATGCCGGACAAGCGGGCGGCGGCAATGTTGTTGCGGTCAATGTAGTTGAGGATGTACCTGGGTTGCGGTCAGTCTCCCCGTTCTTCGCAGGGATTTTTGCCCGTGGCTGGCCGTACATGATGATGATCATTGGCATCAGACGCAGGTCGATCTTGCGGCGCAGCTTTGCCTCCATCTCGGTTCTCTGCTCAGGCGTCAGGTCGCGCACCAACGGCGGCGCCTCTCTTTTCGGAATATGCATGTGCTGGCCGAACTCCTCCTGGTCGATGTGCTCGGCATCTCTCTTCTCGTCCAACATGGTGATTTCGGGGGCGGGAGCCGCCATGACGGACGACGTGGGTGGTGGGTTCGCGGCGGGATAGGAGCGTCACTGGCGGCGTACCACGTAGGGCGAGAAAGAGGTGGGGTGACGGGGGAGTGAGCACGCTAGACAGGGCGCACTCTCGCCCAAAACAAAACATGGGGAAGTGGGCGACCTTTAAGGACCAGAGGCGTGGGTATGATAGGCATTCCGGCCGGCGGTATTCGATGCATGCTGCGAACATGAGCCGCGCTCGTTCCCCGAAAAGAGCGGGCGCGTCTGGCCAAGGACGGGCGATGTAACCGGGGCAGGCCTAGGAGGGACGGCAGAATGGGCGACGGCGCCCAGCTTCCCCGCAGCAGTGGCGGGCGTGAGCAGCCTGGGCGCCGCCCACTCTCCATGGGGAAATCGGCCCGGGGGAGCGCGTCAGTCTGGGGTAAGTAGAGGGTCGGGCGTCCGTCGATGAGCGGGTCAGAGCTTGCCGCTCACGTCGGGCGAACATCCGCCGAGAGCTCCCTTCCCGCTTTGTCCTGTTGGACGAAAGCCGCCGCCTCCGCCTGCCGCTCCCATCCACCGGGCCAATGGCGTTGCACCCCGGCCGGCGGCGGAGTGTTGATCTCCGCTCAATCGCCACGACTGCTCCCCATTCCTCTCCGGCGCTCCGCCTCCCGTGTCAGCGCTGCCCGTCTGCTGACAGCCTTGCGCTCTTGGCACCAGCCTCCACCGACGCCAATGGCTTGAGTCTCGTACGCTTTCCGTCCTCTCCGTTCGCGCGGCTTCCCACGCCGTTGCCAACCCTCGCCGCCAAGCTGTCTTATTCCCAGTTCAGCCTTGGTCAGGACACCCTGCTGCTGCGTGCTCGTACTGGAGTCCTTTCACCTGACCGCCAAGATTTCTGGCGGGAGATGCTTGATTGATGCCCAAGAGCCTTTACCCATTGCCGACCGGATCCTCCCGTGTGAAGCGACAGGTCCTCTCAACCAGCCATTCAACCGCCTCTCATGCTCGGATACGCATATCCCCCGATGCCATGATGCTGTTCCGCTCACGCCACCTGGTCTACCGTTGACTCCGTAATCTCGCTGATGCGTTCTCGGTCTTGGCAGGCGCGTTCTGTGCGTAAGTAGCATTGAGCCGGTTGAAAAATCCTTTGAAAGTACTCGGTGTTGCGAATGGAAAACGGCGATGCTCTTCTCGATCTTTATTTTTTTACACCATCTCAACTTCAAGCAGTTGGGCAGGAGACCTGCTGATGCCTTCGGTGGCTTTCGTGACACTCCTGTAGCTATACCTCCTTCCACATCTCGACGTCACCAGCAAGATCGGCGCTGAAGACATGGCGTAATGTCTCAGGAAGTCCCATGCCGAAGATGCGAACCGTCTATAGACCGACTACCAACGAAGAAAGGGGCCTCGGCTCTTGAGACGGTGTTTTTGCAGACTGTGCGGCTCTGCGTTTCAAACGCTTTGCCCCCATTCAATCTCACCCATGTTTCGAAACGTGCCACCACGGCAAATAAACGGCCACGCGGAGCCACCGCCGTGATCAGTGCCGCTGCTGTTGCCTCGACGCCGGAGTATCCCGAACCCCTGGCCGGGTCCCCCTAATGCAGATGATTATCTAGCGCCCTATTGCCGCGTGGCCATTGGCGCGCGTTTCGAGTCGCCTGCGCTAATGGATGCATCCAGAACGCGCTATCAAAACCACATGCACCAACCACCCTTTGACATCCAAGTTTCCAGTGGTCTAATGCTCGGGCGTGAAATCTCTTTGGCGCCTCAGTCGGGCTTCTAAGCGTAGCAATGTTTCGCACGTTGGAAGGCCGATCCGCCGGCCTGGGCTCCATCTCGTCTCCATCTACAGGAAAAGATTCTCTGTATCCGCCAGGCCTCCACCGGTGCAGATTTCTTATTGTGGCTTTCTGGTCGCCAGCCGGTCTTTGCACAAACTCGCCCTGAGTCGGCGCTCGTACTGGTTGTTGCCGTCCACAAATGTTCCCCACCTTCCGCGTACGAATCCCCTAGTTTTACTTTTTGGTGCAATCCGCCAAACATCCAGTTTCTGGAAGCCGTTCCACGAATCATTCGGGTTCCCGCACACCGTTTTGACGTCGGTGGCCTTGTTTCCGACATCGCTTACTCCGGCCAACTTACGCGGTCCCCGGGGCTGGGCTCTTGATAAGAACACAGACACTGCTCCAAAGTTTAAACCGGTAGGACCTGTTGAATTCTTGGAGACTTTCCAGCTTCTTGTTCCATCTTCGGTATGGCCTTGTCCAAGAGATTTCTCGCCGTGCTGGCGCTAGTGTCTCTCGCTTCGGCGATGTGCTCGAAGCCTCCGGTCCGAAAGGAATGGTGCGTGGCCGTCACTCGGTTTGCCGAACCCGGCCCGGATCTCAGGTCCGGCTACACCATCTTAGCGAAGAGCTAACAGTTTGTCTTTTTAGGAGGACACTGTCCGACCATGAGAAGAAAGCCTACGTTGGCGCAGTCAAGTGTCTCCAATCCAGGAGCCCGAGGACGTCGTCGTACTTCTCTGGCGCACGTTCCCGGTACGACGACTTTGTGGCAACACACATCAACTCAACCGACCATGTTCACTTCGTCGTATGTATGTCTTTCTAGTGGCATGATGCTGGGCGCTAATTGTACTGTCTGCCAGGGACACTTTCATCCGTACGTCAGCAGCTTGTTCTTTTGGTGCTCCTGAGGCCAGATACTTACCACGGCATACAGCTGGCATCGGTACTTTGTGGCTTCCTATGAAGCAGCTCTCCGCGATGAGTGTGGTTGGACAGGCGGTCAGCCGTAAGTGAAGACCAAAAGAGACTCGGGTGCGAGATTCGGCTAACTTGGCAAAAGATATTGGGGTTAGTCCCTCCTCACCACTGCCTGGTCACAGAAACCAGGCTGGGTTCTGTCAGAGCTGACAATAAACCGCAGACTGGACACTGGATGCCACGGAAGAGGACTTTCCCAAGGCACCGGTCTTCGACGCGGTTACCGGCTTTGGCGGAAACGGCTACTACGTCGACAGCAGCAACGACACGAGCGTGCGACTTCACATCCCTGGCAAAACCGGCGGCGGTGCGTTCGCAACCCGTAGCCCTGGCGACGTGGGTTGAGCAGAAGACTGACGTGGCTTGCAGGTTGCGTCACCGACGGGCCGTTCCGCAACTACACGGTCAACATGGGCCCCAACAGTGCGTAGCCGCTTGACCTGATTTCGGTTGTGGCAGGTCAATGCTAACGGAAGCAGACTCGACGGCGTACAACCCTCGTTGCCTCAAGCGTGACTTCAGCCCTTCGTTCGCATCGCAAAAGCTCAACATGACGATGGTGGACAAGGTCCTTGCGGGCAAGACGTTCCAGGAATTTGACGTTGCAGTCCAGGGATGGGTCAGTATCGACGGCCTGACCTACCACGGAGGTGGGCACCTGGGTGTTGGTGGCGACTTGGGCGACATTGGTGATCTGTACAATAGCCCGTCGGATGTAAGCAGCCGCTTCGAGTACTGGCGACCGATTCGTATGCTGATCAGCTCGCAGCCTCTGTTCTTCCTCCACCACGCGAACATGGACCGCGTCTGGGCGACGTGGGAAAGCCAAGGTACGTCGTCGTATAGCGATGGTGGCAAGCAGTGTGCGCAGGCTGACAGAGCTCGCATGCGCAGACATCAAGAGGCGTGTCAAGGACATCTCCGGACCCGACACGCAATTTGCCTACCCGTTCGACTTCTATGGCGATGTTGCGTATCAGAACATCACACTGGACTATCAGATGCACTTTGGGGCGCTGACGAACTCGAGTTGGGTGCGAGTGGGCGACGTGATGGACGTCCAAGGCGGCGTGCTCTGCTATGCGTACGACGAGTTGTACTGATCCAAGCGCTACGGCGCCAGAAAGGACGTGGGGTAGTATATATAGGCAGTAATATGGAGGCTGTGGACCGAGAGACACGTTGTGGCTTGCTTGTCAGATGTTTTGTGTGAAGCCGGCTGTGCGACGTGGGACGTTTGCACGAGCTGAGCAGCCGCGTAGGACAGGATGGGCGACAGGTCGAAGAATGAAGTTAGCCAGAGTGAAGAGGGGTGAGGCGGCTGAGCTCAGGCCCGCCACCGTCGATCGCGCCTGCCCACCCCAGCTTTGTCGACACCCATCACGTCAGCTCCTGCACGGCCCCAACGGCGCCCCTCGCGCTCGAGCTGCAGATGGCTCATCGCCCATCACCGCGGCCTGTCCCGCATCCACTTCACTTCGCCTAACATGCTGCCGGCTAGCACTTCACTGCGACCCGGTCCATTGCGAATTGCTGACGGCATTGCAATCAACATGAATCATCCACTGCGAATATGCTGCTCATGCAGCAACACACAGCATCCACCCTTTCAAGCCACACCATGATTCACCGCTAGTCACCATTGCGCTCTCTTGGCCCTGTGCCGACGCCGGCACCCGTATGTCTCTTGGCTTGCCTTAGCCCTCGCCGCGGGTGACACAGCATCCAGACTAGCCAGTGCCCCAGCTGAAGCCCACGCCCGCTCGCTTTCTTATTCGTCCAGCTGAAAGCACATATAAATGCCTTCTGCCTAGCATGAACATCATCCTCATGCTCTTCAAAGACCATCCCTTCAGTTGCCCGCCATGATGAGACCAACCGCTGGTTCAGTCCTCTGCCTGGCCGCCCTCGCCTTACGGGCATCCGCATCCGACCCGCCAACCGCCGACCTAGGCTACGTTACATACACAGGCTTCACGAATGAGACAGCCCAGATCAACTACTTCTACGGCATCCCATATGCACAGCCGCCTCTGGGCCATCTCCGTTGGCGGGCCCCCAGGCCAATTGAAGCTTCGAACAACTTCACCGGCCAAATCATCAACGCAACATCGCCTCCACCCATGTGTTATCAATCAGCAACACCACTGCTGGTTGAAGAGTCACCCGCTTTCGGCTCCTTTGAACCCGAATACTATTTTCAGAACCTTCCGCAGTCAGAGGACTGCTTGATGCTCAATGTGAAGGCTCCGCAAAATCCTACTAGCAACTCACTGCCCGTCTTCGTAATGCTTCGTACGTCTCTGCCTTCAAGGCTACCTCACTGCGCTGAAACCTAACATATCACGCAGATGGCGGAGGATATACAGTGGGTTCTCCGGAGATCGTCTCACCGGGTGATGCAATCGTGCATAAGTCCAATGGTTTGTGCTGCCATCAAAAGGCAATGGCCAGTGCTAACGCTCCACAGGAAGCCTAATTTACGTCGAGGTCCAGTACAGGCTCGGGCTATTCGGCTTTTTGGCTGGATCTGAGGTCAAGGAGAGCGGCGATCTGAACGTCGGTCTGCTTGATCAGAGAGCTGCCCTCGACTGGCTGCAGCGCAACATCAAAGCGTTTGGCGGTGATCCCAACCGCGTCACAATCTGGGGTGGGTCTGCAGGAGGCGGCAGTGTCACCCTCCAGCTGACCGCAGGCGGCGCTTTCGACCAACCCCCCTTCTCCGCTGCTATCCCCGAGTATCCGTGGTGGATACCCATGTTGACCGGGAGCACTCAAGAGCGCCAATTCCGTACCGCCCTTCAGCTCAGCAACTGTTCGGATCTGGCGTGTCTGCGGGCACTTGAGTCGTCGGACCTGCAATTCGCCAACCAGCGGGTGCTAAACACGACTTATCCGGGGCCGCAGTATGGGGCTGGCTCTGGTTACTGGGGTCCTGTTGTCGACGGCAAATTCATCCGTCAGCTTCCGAGTGATGAGTTCAAGCAAGGAAATTTCCACAAAGTACCCATCCTTCTCGATCACGATGCATACGAAGGATACATATTTTCGCTCCCGTCTGCCACCCTGGACGAAACAATCATGGACGCCATGTACGAATTCCCATCGGCCGGTCCGTCGTTCTTCAGCCGCCTCAATCAGCTCTACCCACAGAGTGCATACAACTCAACCTTCTTCCAGCGGCAGACGTGGTTCGGAGATGTCATGATCAACTGTCCAACCTACTACGTGGCGACTGCATTCACCGACCGGGCGTTCAACACCTCGGCCGTCTTCAAGCTCATCTTCGCAGCCGGCTCTCAACTGCACGCCGCCACGACGCCGTTCCTGACGTCGAAATCGATCAACTTTCCGGATGCGAACAACGCGACGCTTGCCGACATCATGTCAGCGTATTGGATCAGCTTTGCGACCACACATGATCCCAATCCCTTACGGGATCCTCGTGCGCCGTTTTGGCCATCCTACTCGAGTGGCGGGAACGGCAGCGCTGCAGACGGACAGAGCATTGGGTTTAGCGTCCTGCAAATAAACGACAAATCCATCGAGGTGCAAGGAGACCCGGACAATTCAGCAGCTTGCAGCTTCTTTAGCTCACACAGCCAATCGGTCTTGAACTGAAGAGGGGGCTCACGAGAGATTTGGGCTGGGCTGTGAGACGTTACTTAGCGCCTGGGCGACCGTGTGGTTTCCTTGCTTTTTTCTTTTTTTTTTCTTCGCGAAACCCACAAGGGATATTATAGATACATTTACCCGCCCTGGACGGATGGCAGAATCTTACGCGAAGGCCGTAATCTTCGCCCCCACGACGTGTCAAGTGGAGAAGGCGGCAACACTACCCTGTTCGTATGCAGCGCGACCCCGCGATGGGCACAGTGAAACCTTACGGCCGGGGATGAGAAGCACAAATCTCACGCGTCCGGCAGCTGCTAAATAGAGGCTGCACCCTCGGCTCAACAGCTTGGAAATCAGCGCCGCTGTCTTGGATTATCCCTTTCGCTACTTTGAAGGCTTCGCGTGTTGCACGGCACTGTTCACATAATCCACGCTTACAGAGCTGCTATCGCATCATCATTAACGACCATGGGGAGCGCGAACGAGGACATCTCCGTCATGGTGATTGGAGCTGGTATGGGCCGCTCCACCACTCCCCGCTCCCGTTTCCGCGACTGATTCACACTTCATCCAGGCTCCGGCGGACGGCTGATAGCTCAGGGTTTGCGAAAGGTAAGTGTGCACTGGCGCATTCATCCGAAAGCACTATATAAGAAAAGGGGAATAAAATATCAACCTCTTTTTTTTCTCCCAATTGGTTCCGCTGATGATCCGAAACATGTACATACAGACCGGCATCCCCTGCACCGTCTTCGAGCAGGACGAGAGCCTGGACCAACGGGCGCGCGACTGGGACTTTGGCATCTACTGGGCGCAGACGCCGCTGGACGCGTGCCTGCCCGCCGACGTGCGCGACCGCATCCTCACCGCCCAGGTCGACGACGTGACGCCGTCGGCGGACGCCTTCTTCCCCATGTTCAACGCCGAGACGGGCCAGGTGCTGCACAGGGTCCCGACGCCGTACTACCTGCGGTTGCGGAGGAGGGAGTTTGCCAGGGTTATGGGCGCCGGGATCGATATTCGTGTAGGCTTCTCTCTCTCATCCTCTCTATTTCTCTCTCTTTCACTATATTCCTCATGTGTTGCCTTCGTTACTTGTGAAGCTTTGCTTCAACGCGCATCGCTCATCGATGCGTTCGACATCTCTCCATGTCCCGACTATTTGCTACACCTTCTACTTACTACTCCACCACACGCACACATACACTCCCCAACGCCAACTCAACCCCCCGTGCACGCGACTCTAACTCGAAGCCCAACAGTACGGCAAGCGTCTCGTCGGGATCGACGCAACAACGTCGTCGTCCGAACCGGGCGGCGGCGGCGTGACGGCGACCTTCGCAGACGGCACGCAGCACACGGCGACGGTCCTCGTCGGGGCCGAGGGCGCGCACTCGCCGGTGCGGGAGTACCTGCTGGGCGGCGACAGGGGCAAGGTGCTGCGGTCGCCCATCGTCATGGCCGTCGTGCTGAGCAAGCTGCCGGTCGAGCGGGCGCGGGCGCTGCGGGAGCAGCACCATCGCGTCTGCAGCTTGTTCCATCCGAGCGGGACCATGATGTGGATGGGCGGTGAGTGATGATTAGGGGACTCTTTTTTTTTTTTTCCTTACCTCTTCTTTCTTTCCTCCTCCTCCTCCTCCTTCTTCTTCTCATCACATTCCCCTTGAAGAACCTTTTTTTCTTTTCTCTCCGTGGAAAAAGCCCACGTCTTCGGAGGCAACGTCAGGCTGATGTGTAGGTCGAAAACATCCATAGTGCACGACGCCTACGGCAAAGGCGACGACCTCGCCGAGGTCGAGTACATCTTCCTGTGCAGCTGGCGGCAGGATCAGGGGCCGATCGAGCTGCCGGACAGCGGGAGCATCATCCGCGACATCAAGCGCCGCGCGCAGGCCTTCGCCGAGCCCTTCTGCAGCGTCGCCGCCGCCATCGACGAGGGGCGCAAGGCCTGGGCGAACTACCTGCCGTACTGGCCGACGCAGGGCTGGGACGGCCATCCGGCCAGGGGGAAGGTGACGCTCGCGGGCGACGCGGCGCATCCGATGACGCCTCGTAAGTGGGAAACTGTGTTTTTTTTTTTTTTTTTGCTTCCCTTCTTTTCCTTTTGTGACGGGTTCCAACTCGTCTCTCTCTCTTTTTTTTTGTGTGCTCCAGACTAAGGTGGGAGTAAACAAAATATTTAGACCGCGGCCAAGGCCTCAACAACGCCATCCTCGACTGCGACCAATTCGTCAAGCAAGTCGAGGCGATGCCAGAGCGCTCGGCAGCAGCTCTGAGGGCAGCCGTCGAACGGTATGAGGCGGAGATGGTGGGCCGTGGCAATGAAGCGGTGCTGAGCAGTCTCGAGAACTCGCTCATGGTGCACGACTGGGACCGGCTGATGCAGTCGCATATCGTCAGGGTGGGGGTAGCTACGCAGAAGGTTGATAAGGAGGGGGAGGGGGATAAGGAGAAGGAGAAGGAGAAGGAGAAGGAGAAGGAGAAGGAGCAGGGGGTGGCGGATGTTGGTGCTGCTGGTGGGGAAGTGAGGGTTTGATCAGGAAGGGGTTTGGATGTTTGAATGCGGATATGGGGGGTCGCCATGTGGTCCAGACTGTGCCGAGATTCGTACGAGAGGAGTGGGATCTGGACAGTGTATCAAATTGAGATTGAGGGGAGAGGATCAAGTCAAGAGCATGGCCTTTCCATTCACAGTGCCTTGACCGTTACATGACCGGACGCCCCGGACCGGACCGCTTCCCGCGCTGGCCGATCTGGACGTTTTTCGGCGCCCTGCACTAAAACTAGCACGGGGTAAAATCGGATTGTGGCGTGCGGTAGCGGCGGCGTTGAGCGTGACAAGTCCAGTAGATGTAGCGTTTGTATCACGTCTGGACGGAAGATTGGACGGAGAAACCCCCGGTCGATTCAGCGTCAAGGGGCGGGGGATCGCTGATAGTGGAAGGTACTGTGTACAGGATTCATGAAGATTGTGGAGATGGGTGTCGGTCCAGCTGGCGGGCAAACGGAGGGCTGAGGGCGCGAGTCAACGGCAGGGCTTGCAGTTCTCCTATAGGAAAAAAGTGGCAGCGTCACGCTTACGACTGACGATGGCAATGAGAGAAGATCATCGTGGAAGGAACCCGGCACTGGGGTCAAGATCGTCACCCGGAGCCACGGTGTCGGAGCTGCGCCGAGTGCTGCTCATGTCAGCCATTGGCATTGGCGACGTCACAGGGCGCGGCTTGGGCGAGGCTGGGACGAGATCAGGGAGGGCGAGAGCGAGAGCGATTGATGGGAAGGTCAGGCGTTGTGAGAGAAGAGTGGGACTTGTGCGTGATGCTGGCACCAGCGTCAAAGTGGAAGCCACCAAGCGGCCCCTCTCGGCCCCCGCTTTCCCTTGCGCCGGCCCAGGTGGGTGCCGTCTGCTCCTCCGCAACCGCATCGTCGCTGCACCTCGGCTGCATCTCAACGACGCACGTGTCGGCATGGCGACGCAGGGCCCTGGCCAACAGAGTGCCGCGCTGAGATCCGGCGCCTGAGGTCAGATTTTAGCTTTGACCTTTGGCCCCCAGACGCCCCACTTTCCTCCCCGCTGCCAAACGGAATAGCCTGATATGGCGTGCGACGCGGCTGACTGGATGCCGTAGGCGACCATGTTGAATCATACCTCACAATCGTGCTGTGCCATTTAAAGGAAGGCGTGCCGCTTCTCCCAGCTCTGCATCTCACCGGCCTACCTTTCCACTGCAATATGGCTCAGACCCAATGCCCCTCCATGTACACCCATATGGGGTCCCTGACCTCCTATGCCGATATTCCTGCACTGCGCATTGCCCACGGCTACTTGGCCGCGCTGGACAGCCTCGACTTTGAAGCCCACGACCCAACCATCTTCTTCGCCGACAATGCCGCCTTCTTCGACTCCACAAACAGCGTCTACCGATCGTCCGCCGCCATCTGGACCGGCATCAAGTCACGCTTCGGAGACTTCGAGTTCATGCACCACCAAACATGTTTGACTCGGGTCCTCGGCCCAGATGTGCGCTCTCTCAAAAACGGCGAGAGGCACGTCGTCAGCGTGCAGGCAATCATGCTCTGCAGGCTGAAGGGTTGGGAGGAAGAAAGGATCGTTGAGGTTCCGCGCATGTTCGAATTCATCGTTGGCCCCGTCGAAGCGCCCGCACCTGCCGCGGCCGACACAGAGCCAGACGAGGGCGTTGAGCTCGACGCGGAAGCAGAGGCCCGAGATGTACACGAGGACCATGTCGACGCAGCACCGCGTCCCGCAAAGAGAGGCTACCAAGGCCTGCACATCTACGAAGGGAAGGTGTGGTGGGACTCTGGCGCTCTCACAAGAGCCATCGAAGAGAAAAAGAAGGAGGACGAGCGGCGCAGGTTCCGCGACATCATGACTTTGAACAACGGCTTCCTTGGCCAGAGACCCCGGCACGGCCGGTGATGATGAATCCGGTCCAGACGTTTGTGCAACATGTTGTGGCGCAGCGACCGCAAACGGCAATCACATGCGACGAGAGCTTTCCAGAAGAGTCAAAGTGGCGGTGCATAGGTGTGGCGCGAGCAGGGTCTCCGCGCGGGTGACATCACTACCCATCACTACCTACCCAGCATCGCAAACACAACACGCCACCTACCTACATAAACCGCTTACCACCTCCGCATCATCAAACTCTTCCTGTCTCCACCGAACACACATTACCAAAAACATGTCAGACGCACCACCATCCTACGAGGCGGCAACAAGCTCCACCGGCGCATCCGCCGCACAGCACCGCGCCCGCAATGGCATTCCAGCAGAACGCCGCCGCAGCATGGAAGACGAGGCCCGTCCTCTTCCCGCCGGCTGGGTCCGACAGTACGACTCCCAGAACGAGCACCAGTTCTTCGTCGACACGCACGCCGACCCGCCGCGCTCCATCTGGCACCACCCTTTCGACGACGAGCAATACCTCTCCACCCTCGCGCCCGACGAGCGCGAGAACGTCACCCGCTTGCACCACAGCATCAGCCTCCAAGACATCGCCGCCGAGAGCAGCGGCAGCGACGACGACAACGACCACAACAAGCAAAACAAGAAAGCGGCGGCGGCGGCGGGAAAGTCATCGGGCAGCAACGACGCCGGCGAGGTCCACGGGCTGCACAAGCTCGGCCGGCGCATCAAGGACCGCGTCACGCACACCGACCACCAGCAGCGCGTGGCCGAGCGCGAGAAGCGCGCCGAGCGCGAGCGCCAGGCCTACGCCGCGCACCTGGCCGCCCGCCGCGCCCTCTCGCGCGCCATCGAGACGGGCGAGCCGCAGTTCCTGTGCAAGGACCGCGACGGCAAGGACGTCTACATCGTGCCGCCGCCCGGCATCTCGCAGCTGCGCCAGCCCTTCCCTTCCGGCGCCTATGGATACAACCCGTACAACAATGGCCCGTTTGCCAACCCCGGCGCCCGGTACCTGCGCCCGCAGACGCCGTACTCGAGGCCCTATGGCTATGGATATGGTGGCGGCTATGGGTTCCCGTTGATGGGCGGCTTTTTGGGAGGCGCGATGCTGGGTAGCTTGATGTTTTAGTCGAGGTGGACGTTGAGGATTGGCGGGTGAGGTATGAGGACCTAGCCAGACTGCTGCTAACGTGTTTATGAAATCGATACCCCTATTGCATCACTATAAAAAACCTGTTTTCTGCTACTATCATCGGATGGGATGTGATTCGTTGGAGGTTACGAAAGAAGTCTTTGTATGGGCACTTGAAGCAAGCAAGCATGCCAACATATGTAGGCTTAAACAAACTGTTTTATCATGAGTTAATCGGCCTTTCTTCAAAAGCAGCGGAAGTGCAGATAGCCAGATGTATATGCGAGCATTGAGACTGTATAAACGCAGCCACTACCCATGTCTTTCGTCATGCATAACGCGGTTGTTATTTATTGCCAAATTATCATCGCACCTCGCTCCTACGACATTACAACGACTTACAACGGAATTATGGCATCTACTTGCATCACAGCCTGACTTGAGCTGGCAGTGGAGTCTAGTTACATCCGGACACTTGCTTCAAGTGCCCACGTAGTAATGTGTAGCGCCCTGCATGGCGCACGGATGGATGAATCAAGTCTGTTGCAGCCCACCATTAGTGCTCTACATTTTTTTTTCCCTTGATGAGCCGCCGCACATTTAACACGCCGTTAGCCTAGCATGTAAATCCAGAAAGCGCTACACCTACTAACGCGGGGCAGGAAAAGCCAATTTGTTGAGGTGCATCCGACCGACGGCCCTGCTAGCATGCGTAGGTAGCGAAGAATGGTTAGCCACAACGCTACTTGAGTTTCTTCCCCGCGATCCGCTTCCCCGCATCCCGGGAGAAGTCGCCCGCACACCACCTACATAGGTAGCTTAACCACCCCACGGCGCACTGCTGACAACTGCACTGCCCGCATTTCTAAAGAGGCGGGGGGTGGGAACAAAAAAAACAGGGAACGGGCAAAAAGTGGCTGGTGGTAGCAAAAGCCTCATTCTGTTCATCCATACTTTTTTTTTCTCAAACATACGTCGTTACAGATCTTGTATAGGCCGCCAGCAGCCACACCCCAGCGGCCAGGTCTGATCCGTGGCCGAGGAGAAGGAAGAAGGAAAAAAAAAAGAAAAAATAATCCACCCGCCGCGTGTGTTTCATAATCAAATAAAGGCTGCGGCGCCGGCCATGCGACGGCCAGATTGCGCCACGAGGGCGATTGCGTCACGAGCCAGAATACCGCACCCATCCGAGACTCCCGATCTTTTCGGTCGACGGTCGGTCCCGGAGAAAAAAAAAAAAAGGCGAGTCCCATAAGCACTTGACGTCTCGAACGCGGGTTTGTAATGCGGCTGGGCTAGACAAAAAAGCACGGAGGATCAGTCGGAGTCATGCTTCCATCAGCAAGCAGTAATGACAGTCAGGAGGGAGGGCGTGGAGCGGACAAGGCTGCCCCCCCGTGTTAGTCATTGCCAGGCCCTTCTCACCGCACATCGGGACTATGCGCTGCTGCAACATCGCCGATGTGTTCGTCGCGAAAGGGGGGGACGGGCTCGCGTGATGAGTGGACGACGGCGCCGAAGAGGGGGGGGAAAAAAAAAAAAGGAAAGAAAAGACAGAGAGAAAGAGGCACGGAGGGTGCTGGCGGCGGATGTGTGATGAGGAGCCGCCATGTGTGCAATCACACCGCAGGGCGGGCTGCAGGATAAAGAGCGGCTCTTTCTTTTACTTCGTTACTGTGAGACGCGCGACCCGTGCGGCATCAGCAATAATCATGATGCTTCCGGGCGCGAGCAAATCGGACCGGAGGGGGATGGAAGGCCCGCGGCTCCGGCAGATTTGATGTCGAGTTCCCGGTTCCTGCCAGCTTCTCGACCACCTACCGTGTCGCGGACGAGTGTGACGCGGTGGCCGGTGACGCGGTGGACCATGTTCGGGCTGGGAGCGATCCATGCGTTAGGCAAGAACAAAGTCCGGGGTAAGTTTGCTAGCGTCGAACGGGGCTGGCAAGCACGCACCGGCAGAAAAACCCACGCACATTGGCCGGCGCACACGGACGCCATGGTCACGAGGAATGGCGTGATACGTGGCGGCCGCTGACAGGCGTGATTGGGCGGTTAAAGATTCCCGTTTTTGGCCTGGCGCAGTGCTCCTCGACGCGCTGGCTGGTCGCTCGTCAGCCCGGGCTGCTCTCAGCTCCACTGCATGCTTGCCTGCTTGCCTGCTTGCCTGCGTGCGTGCGTGTCATGCAAGATGCGCCTCGCCAGGACGCCATGGCTCCGTCCGCCATGTGCAGACGTGCGATAACCGCTGGAGTCGATGGCACCAGGCCTGGGGACAGGCACGATAACTCTCAATTGATGACGTGGGCCTTCGTCGTTGGGAGCAGAAAGGAGGGGAAATGTGCCGGAACCTACTCCGCTACGGCTGCAAGGCAAGGCTCGTCTCTAACTTCTTTCTCCTCCATCTAACCAGA
This sequence comes from Diplodia corticola, assembly GCF_001883845.1. NCBI lineage: Eukaryota > Fungi > Ascomycota > Dothideomycetes > Botryosphaeriales > Botryosphaeriaceae > Diplodia > Diplodia corticola. Next base: position 195,761 of record NW_017971534.1, read on the forward strand.
CGCATGGCGCAGTCACCGTGGCGGCGATGCTCGCGGCGAGAGTCGTGTTTTCTACTCCCCAACTTCTCCATCAATAATCGGTTGTGCTCTGCCAAGGTCTGGACCGCGGGTGCCAAAGTTGGCCCTGCTATGCCTCCATCATGGCCGTTTGCCACTTATCCCTAAGCCGCACTTCTCACCTATCCCCTCCCACTCGTGCAGACCCGCCCCTAGCCGTTAATCTCCTGCTCGCGTCTAGAGATTCCATCTCCTGGCATCCATTACGTACGCGGCGACGCAATGCTTTCCGGCCCTCTTGGCACCACCTTCTGTATGCGACGCACGTCTCAGCAGTGCTCATGCAACAAGGTTGCACATCCATCATTCTCTTTCAGGAGAACGAGTCCATGATCGTTTCGACTATCTGATCCTGACTCGCCACCCCCTTGCTCGAGAACATCCAAGCGCTTATCTCTGTCACTAGTTCACTACACAACATGCACTCTTGCTTGAAAAATCATTCCTTGTTCGTTTAGCCAGTAAATATGCTACGTGGAAATTCGCGGCCATCATGCACGTCATTTTAGAAGCGAAGAAGAAAGGACCAAGGAAAAGACGACAAATCGAAACATGCTACGTGAGGCTCCTCAATGCACCGCTGTGGAATCGTCCCTCAAATGTCCAGAAGCGCGCCAGCAGTGGAAAAGAGCAAGCACCTTATCGGAAATACATCACCAACGCCTCGCTAAAAGCTCGAGCAAGCAGTAGAACGAATGAGCCAGGTGCGAAATCTTGCTCCAGTGGTATGGTATCATAACGAGCCAATCTTCGGCCTGGCACGCTTGCGAGCGGGCGGAATAGACCTTTCGTTTGCTGTAGCAGGAATTGCCGGGCCCAGCCCCAGGGCCGCACGGCTTCCCACCTTGATAAGCTTGAGTGGGAGCCTACTGGCCTTTGGCCGCCGCCTGTCCGTGAGGGTGCTGCGTCATGTAAGGCTTGCCGTAAGCGTCGACCGGCGGGTAGCGGGCTCGGAGCTCGAGATCGTCCAAGGGAATTGTCGATCGGATGTACTTCTGCGACGCGAGGTCCTGTGGCTGGTAGTCCCATGACTCGAAGCGTCCCTTCTTCAGCGCGTTCCAGCACAGCCTGCGCATGCGCTGCGATTGGAGCACGTCGTCATGGATCTTCTGCAGATCCCACCTGTGGCTCGCCTCTTTGGCGAAGGCGGCTGCAGCCTCCTTGTACTCCGCCTCCTCCGAGTCGGCAACGTTGTGAAGCTCCTGAGGGTCCTGCTCCCGATCGAAAAGCTGCGGAGGATCGACCAGGCTGCACGTGTACTTCCACTTGCCCCGGCGAATCATCATGACCGGGCTGATTGTGCCTTCGCCCATGTACTCGCCAATGACCTCGTCCCTGGTGCGGTGTCCGCAGAGCGCCGGGTACAGGCTCTCGCCGTCAATCCTGAGGCTGGAGTCCATGCGTCCTCCTGCCAAATCGACCAACGTGGGCAGCAGATCCATGGTCGAAACCGACTCCTTGACGTGGCGAGGCGTGAAACGTGGCGGGTAGTTGATGATAAGCGGCACCCGCGCGCTACCCTCGTGCCAAGACATCTTGTACCAGAGTCCGCGCTCGCCCAGCATGTCGCCGTGGTCGCCGCTGAACACCACGATCGTGTTCCTGTCGAGCTTGCAGTTCTTGAGCACATTCATCAGCTTGCCGACCTGGTCGTCGACGTAGCTGCAGGATCCGTAGTACGCACGGCGGGCCCGGCGGATTGCCTCGTCGGGGACCGGGTTGTCCCACAGGTCGATGCACTTCATCAAGCGCTGCGAGTGGGGGTCTTGGTCCTCCTGCTTGATGCGGACCTCGGGAAGCGGGATGTCAACGTCCTCGTATCTGTCCCAGTAGTCCTCGGTGATGGCGTACGGGTCGTGCGGGTGAGTCAGAGATACGGTCAAGCAGAAGGGCCGCTCCTTATCGCCCTTGCGCACGTGATCGTAGAGATACTGCGTCGACTTGTACATGACCTCCTCGTCGTAGTCGAGCTGGTTGGAGCGCACGCACGGCCCAGCCTGCAGGACCGAGGACATGTTGTGGAACCACTCCTGGCGCTCTTCGGGCTTGTCCCAGTTCACAGACCAGCCGAAATCGCCGGGGTAGATGTCCGACGTCAGACGGTTCTCGAACCCGTGCAGCTGATCGGGGCCGATGAAGTGCATCTTGCCGGCCAGCGTCGTCTCGTAGCCCTCGCGGCGCAGGTAGTGCGCGTAAGTGGGCACGTCCGCATTCAGGTGAGAGGCGTTGTCGTAGGACCGGATCTTGTGCGGGAGCTGGCCGGTGACCATGACAAAGCGGGAGGGGGCACAAAGAGGAGCGTTGCAGTAGGCGTTGTCGAACACAACGCCCGTCTCGGCCAGCTTGTCCAGGTGAGGCGTCTTGATGGGCGAATTGGGGTCGTGCATCTTCAGCAGCGGGGCCGACATCTGGTCGGCCATGATGTACAGGATGTTCGGCTTCACCGGGAACTGGTCGCCGGCGGGAGGAAGGTAGGCCGTCTCCTGCGGGCCATTGGGGGGCGTGTCCGGGAAGGAAGCGTGAGGGGCCATGGCGGATGGAAGAGGGGAAGCGTGTGGAAACAAAGAACAGGAGGCTCGCGGGTCCTATATACAGCCCAGAGTCCGGCAGTGGCAGCTGCGGACACGTCAGCAGGGCGGATGGGCCGTCCTTTTTTTTCCTGCAGGCAAGTCACGCGGCAGCCGAGCAGAGGGTCCGATGAAAGGCTGAGCGGCGTGCAGAGATCGGCGGCGGATTGGAGCGGAAACGGAAACTCTGACTGGGCTGGAGCGGGGTGAAGGCGGGCAGGGCGGGCGGTGGTGGACATTTTTATACGGGGGCGCTAGGGCGGAGGGCGGTGAGGTTCGAGCGCCAGAAATTGCGTGATGGACGCGGCTCCTCGACGCGATCCTAACAGACCCTGGACGGGCCTAGCGGCTCCTGTGTCAGAGTGAGGTAGCGACGAGCACGTCAGCTCCTGACAAAATGGCAGAATTGCCAATGACGGGCGGCTGCTCGCCCCAGGCAGCCCGCGCTGCGTGTGTGTGCAACGCCGGGCGGCCAACAACGACGCGGCCGGCGGCGCATGCAGAGTGCCGCAATCTCGGAGATCCTTGCGAGCGGTGGCCGCGCTGGCTGCGGCCGGGGAGCGCGGCCGGGGAGCGCGCACGTGAGCGCATCCCTATTCGGACCACAGCCCACGGCCGGGCGCGCCTAGGGCCTGCGGACGGGGCGGTCGGGGGCGCAGCGAGACAGAAGGCAGACGCGGACATGCCACATCGCCCGATGCGCCTGCATTTATACCTTGCGCGGCCTGTCTCACAATCCAGCGCAAACCGCTCGTCACCCGGCACGCCATCTGCGCGAGCGATTGTGCCATTCTGTCGCGAGTGCGAGGCGGGAGGCGGGAGTCGGGAGTCGGGAGTCGGGAGCCTGCAGCACAGCAGCAGTGCAAAATTCGCCCCACGGCCGCCACCTGCATGCCAAGCTTCTAAGCCGCACACGCTCTCCTGAATCCTCCCGCAGCCGTCGCTGCTGCTGGGAGCCACCCTCCTCCAGCCCTCCTGCCAGAACACCGCAACACCCTGAACCGGGGTCCTGACGTCGACTGTCGGTGTTGATGATCGCCGTGCGCATGGAGCTTTTGTGGGGGTGCGTCTCCACCCTGCAGGGGGCGCCCGCCGGCCTGGAATCCAGCTCGCCGCAACAGAACGGAATCACCACAGAGCCATTGACCAGCTGCTCGACCTGGCATTTCATTCCGTGCTATCTGCACTAGCGTCACGCTCAAGCCCTGTCGTCGCCTACCTGCTGAAAACGTCCAGCTCATCAAGGTCCCGGGACAGCCTCCCGCCATCCCCTGTATGTCCCGTATCAAAACCATTAATCCCAGCCAATGAGATCGCCAAGGGAGAAGCTGTGCCTGAAGATCTCATCGACAACAAGAAGGCAGAAATCAAAAAATGCCGCCCATGGCTACAGCTGCCAACGTCAAGGGCCAGTGGACCAATCAAATCCGCTCTGCGTCTGCGTAACGAGGCTCCACGCTTATCTCTGGCGCATCCAACGCCAAGACCGCCAGTGATTCCGAAGTTAGATCGCAGGGGAACGAGCTGCACGCGTGTGCGCCTTCGGAAGCTCCGACAACGGGCTCGCCGTCAAGCCGTCGTCCTTGCTCGAACCCATCGCGTCGCTGTTCGGGTCCAACTCATTGACATAGCTGTATCTTTGATCAGTTGCATGCTTTCACATCCAACTGGCGAGCAGAAGCACTTACCGAAGCCAGGTGTTGTAGAAAATGTCGTCCTTGATGACGTTGTAAGCGTCATCGAACACGGACAGACTGAAACCCTTCGGAATGGCATCGTAATCGTCGTGATCCTCATCGCTGCCGATATACTGCAGCCTGGCTCGGTCAAACCCGTCCACTCCCGGGTTCTGCGACGTGTGTTCGTCCTTCTCCCAAGGCGCCACTTGCTGTTGAACAGAGAAGAGGCTGTTATCATCTCCAGGGAGGTTATGCGGCAACACATCAACAAAGTACTTGGAAATAGTCTTGTAAGTAGCGTCACCGATGTTGACCGTTACCTTGGACGTTGTAGGGTTGATGAAAGTGAAGAAGATGACCGCGGCATCCTCGAAACGGCGACAAGCCTGACTCGGAGTAAGCGCTCGGTTGCGTCTGCCCGGACCACCCCAGTTGTTCTTCCAGTTTCGTACAAAGACGAGAAAGTTGATGTCGGCTGCCGTGAAGTTACGATTGGCCGCCCAAGCTAGCAGCGGTTGAACGTTTTTCTCCAATGCGCTCTCGAACGCCGCCATGGAAGTCAAGGCTTTGTTGAATTTCCGGTTGAGAGCATTGGAAGAAGAGTTGAAGTTGTTGAGTTCATGCTCACCCTCCGCAGCCGCCGTGTATATGGGAATCGGAGTCCGGCAAATATCAAGGAGGGGAAAGACTATGGAGCCTATCTGGATCGTCATGATCCCAGGGATGAACCTGAATAAGGTCAGCGCCATTTCCGGAAAGCTTATTAGAAGCATACCATCCGGAATGAGGAAACCACCGGTTGATGGCGATGACGGTCGGGTTGTTCGAATACAAGAACGCCATCCAAAGTGGAGTACCAGGCATCCTGAGTAGTCAGTCGCAAAATCGGGGCTTCTTGACTCTGAGTTTACAACATACCCGGCGATGAGGTTTATCTTCGTCTGCATAGACCAGTAGTGGGAGTCTCGAATATTTCTGGCGTACCAGAGCGTGTATGGACCCCAAACCCAGCAAATGAGGAGTTGTGAGATTGCCGTCGGTACCCTGTCAATTGTCAATTCAGGCCGTGGAAGCACATGCAGATTCGCAAAATTGAAGACCTACCATTCGCCGTGCGGCCCGCGGTGGCAATTGGCTTTTCCCGACCATTCTCCAAAGAAACCATGACCCTCGTGGAAATTGATGGATCCAATGTACATGAAAGTACAAGCGAAGACGGTGAAAACCCAGGTGCCGAAAACGAAAACGCGCGTTTTGGTCACAAAGTCCATGTTTTTGTGGTGTCTCAGGAACGCACATGGGTGCAGGTACCAGATAGGAGCCCTAATCTTCTTGTTGCGCTTCGGCGTGACTAGAAGTTCTTGCTGGGTCTGGTAGTGGAAGATGAGGCGGGAATTCGAAACTGTTAAAAGTCAGAGTCCCGTACAGGCTAGCAGTATCCACGGAGTAACGCGGCTTACTTTGATAGAGGCCGAGACCGACCGGGAAGACGAGGGCCATGACCCAGAATTCGGCCGCGCATACATACCAGAACCTGATCGGATAGGCTATGAGGATCATGGTGAGGTAGGCATGCAATGCAACCACTGACGAGTTACCCAGCCAGTGACCGCGAATGCGAGCAGTATGAGTGAGGCGCTGGAAAAAGAGCGTCATCAAGCCCAAACCTATGATGAAGGTGTAGACGACGGCGACCGGTATCCAGACCTTCGAAGGGCCATCGAGGCGGCGGCCGTGACTACCGAAAGCCGATTGCTCAAATCCCAAGGCCTCCTCGAACGATGCCGGAGTCGGGGTCGGCTTCTGCGTTGACAGGTCAGCGAGAAAATCCTAGGCCATGATGCTCGCCGATCGGGACGAGACAAATCTTGAAGACTTTGACGACAAGCGCCCAGCGTCGCGGCGCGCAAGATAGAACATTTCTTGGCAGGTAGAGTGAGCATAAAGTGACTTACGAGGTGCCAATGATGGTCCTCCGCGTCGTACTCCATCTTTTCGGAAGATCTTGCGCGGATGGGTAGGAGGCGACCGGCGAATGGAACCGATGGGACGGCACCAGCTGAGCGTGGTCAGACTCATGCAGGCACGGCGTGCAGCAGGAGCGGAAAGGCCGACGCGAGAGTTGGTGTCGAGGTAGTGTCGGCGAAGATCGGTCGGGTAGAAATAGAAGCGGGCATGGAGGGAAAGAACTTCATAACAACACGTCACGTGGCGGGCCGCAGGTCGGATTACCAGGTCCAGCGCCCGGCAGCGTGGCCTGTCGCGTTTCCTAGCACGCCGAGCCAACTCTGCGAATGCCGCCGTGCGTAACGGATGCATCACCTTCAAGTCAACGCAGATAGCCACCAGTGCGCGAACCCTCGGTTCTCGCACTGCTCCATTCTCGTTAACTCACCTGAAAGACACAACTGCCATCCACACGAGCAATGAGGCTGTAAGTTTGCTGGCTTCAAACATGGAGCCAGAGAGGAAGTCGCGACCCGAACCAAGTGGCTTGAGATCGTCAACAAGGATTCTGCGCCAAACGCTGGTCCGAGCGCACATTGGCTCACAGGGCTGACAAGGGCCCTACACTCGGGACTATACTCCGCGACGTCTCACCGGATAGGTATTGATTTTTACAGACATGCTACGAGCAAACTCCACAATTGAATATCGCAAACTTCCAATCAAACAATTCGACAACCGATTTCTAAGAACGTGAGCAAAATCGAGGTGTCAGAAACAGGAAGGTTCACTTCTGTAAGATGTAGCAACACCTATAACCGGCCAACAATCACTATGACCCCGCTTCGAGGTAGGGCTGGATTGGCTTTCTTTGCGTAATGCGATTACCCTGGTAAATGGTTTACTGGAGCCGAACAAACAACAACAAAGACAGTGCGACATCAAGCAACCTGAAAATCTGGACGAAACGCAATATTTTTTTTTTCATAACTAGAATGCGCGCATTGTGCATACATACTGCATGGTGCCTATGCACGCATACGCTTTGGGATATTGCAACATGACCTTACCGAGATGGCATACCTGTACGCGCATGCCAGTGGATGATGCGGCAATTCAAGGCAACGACGTTGAGATGTGGATAATGACATGTGAAGCAAGAAAATGGCCGCAACGGCCCGAGCCGTACTTCCCGGTCTCCACCGATACTGATGATAGGCCATCGCAAGCAAGGGAGAGTCAGCGAAATGCAAGACCCACATCTTGAAGTCTTCGATCTCGATCACCCCGCAAAACCCACACGACGCGCCCTATGATTAGCCCCGGTGCGTCGGCAGCGATGCCCGAATACGATGAGCATTCCCCTCACCTAGCCTTCGAATGGCAGCACTTCGAACACTGCCCTCCGCAGTCTGAAATGAGACACTTCGAATGTTTGATCGGCGATCGAGAAATGCGGGGGATGTACAGGCTGGCACGGAGTTTTCTCCGATTCAAGGCTTGCGAGTCAGTGGGGACATCCAGCTTCGCGCGAGCCATGCATGAGTTGAAGACAATCAAGTGTGGGGTTGGAACGAGTCCTCGAAGAAATCATAAAGCACAGGTAGGCTCACTCAAAGAAGAATGAGCCTGAGAGCAGTCTATGGGATGGATTGATAGCTTAATATTTGTTTTTAATTAAGTGTCCCGGCAGCGCAATCGTGATGCTCTGCAAGTATATAAAGCGCAACAAAAGCGAAAGTGACTAGGGGGATATCTTGAATCGTACCATCATAATGAAGTCGTCGGGGCTAAACTCCTCCCGGAAGGAACTCGCACACCAATGTGTTTTGTCGGGATCTTTCTCCTCCACAAAGTTTACTCCCGTAGCTTCAGGGTAAGCCACATGCCAATGTGCACTATGCCTTCCTCGTCGAACTCCCCCATATCCTCGTCCTTGACGAAGCCGAATCTATTGTAGTATTTCTCAAGCTGGATCTGTGCGTGGACCAGCGTGAGACCACTCCAGGAGTCGATATCATCGTCGCGGCCCTCAACTCTTGCCAGCTCCACCTCCTCGGGACGTGGCGGGCTTAGAATCTGGTAACTGTTCTGCGCAGCCCAATCCAAGGCGGTGCGCGTCAACAGGGAAGCCAGTCCCAGTTTGCGGTATGCTGGCAGAACGGCAAGACGACCCAACTTGATGTACGGCTCAGAGCCGGGGATGCCTTTAGCCTGTGACCCGGTGGGCGGAGCACGTAGGGAATTATCTAGCTTGTGTGTGTCCGAGGGTGCGGGGTGCGGCGGGTGCGGCGGTGGGACGAGGCGAATGGTGCCGACAGCGACGCGGTTGGCTGTGGGGTCGCTTTGGCGACGTTCATCCTGCGGGGGTGGGGATTCGGAGTTGTCGGGCGTGCCGCTGGAGAGTGGCGAACCGCCGTTGCTGCCGCAGCTCGACGTTCCGACCGATGCGTACACGACCCAGTGGAAGCAGCGAGGATCGTCATCATCGAACTCGTTCTCCAGAGGCACGCCTTGTTCCTCGACGAAGACGCGCTCGCGAACGGTCATGGCATCCGTGAAAGTTGTGGGGATGTCGCGGGCAGGCTGGTCGTCGGCCGGCTTGGTCTTGTCGTACGAGGTGGCCAGCGACGCGGTTGGCGACAGAAAGGATATGAATTGCGACATATTTGTGCGAGGTGAAGCGATGGAGCGGGCGACGGAGTGTTCGGCCTCAGCGTAGGCAGTGGCGGGTTGCTTGCGGCGACGGTGAAGCGAGGCGGCGGGGATGAAAAGTCGACGCAGGCCCGCGCTGAAGATCTGACGATTGCTGATGGCCGGGAGCAGCAGTTCACATGGGAGGTGCAGGTGGGCCGGGTGACTGCTGATGCGGATGCGATGGAAAAGACGGCTTTAGAGCGGGCGGGCGGGCAATGGATTTATGCGGCAGGCGCTGTGAGGAAAGCGCGCATGGGATCGCAGGAGGCGCGAGGCGGTGCTGCAGATGCGGAGACCCTGGCGTCTGGCATGTTGCTGGACGACGCCGCGCCAGCCTCAAGCTCATTGGGCTGAGCCAGGGTGGATCCGCGCGCCGCTGGAAGCCGGCCGGCAACGTGGGCAGCTCGCAGGACGCGGAACGGCGGCGACTGGCAGCCCAGGCACAGCGCCGCGTGTATGCACGTCAGCCATGGTGGTGAGGGTGTGCAGCGAGTGACGTTGTTTCGGCTGCCGCCGTGCGAACAGACCCTGAAATGCAACCACGCTGAAACACATGGGAGGAAACTGTGGGCGGTGCACCTGCGGATATTGCCCTGCGCATCCACTCGAGCTCCGGCAGACTCCTCGCCGGCCCCGCAGCTGCGTGCTGCCGCCGTCCGTCGCTCCAACGTCTCGCCACCCGAGACCAAGCCCGCCCGCATGACGCTAACCTCTCCACATCCAAGCCCAAACAGGCAATGCCGCTGTGAATATTCAGCCTCACCCGCGAAAGTCACGAGCCGATGCAGGAACCGTTCCCAGTGCTGCTCTCCAGAGCGGAGACGCTGCTCCGTTTGCTCATTGCTCCCCCGCGACTGCGCCCTCGTAGTTGCTTTGTGCTCGTTGCCCCTCGCCACTATGACGCCACGGTCACACCCCCGTCTCATTGGTCGCATCAGGCGACACCTCGACCTGTCACTTCGTCGCGGTCACACGAATAGGCCAATCTAAATCAACCACAACAACATGACCCGCCTCGCTTCGCGCTTGCCCTCGGCCTACAGCTTGGCAGCTTCTCTCTCCCTTGCCATACGTGCGGACATGTTTCGCGAGAGCCAATCTGCGATGCCTGTGAAATCAACTGCATTAGCACACGTTCACGCTGCAAATTTGCGAGACAGCACGCACCCATCACGGTTACCATCGGGTTGACACCACTAGCGCTTGGGAAGACACTGGCATCTGCGACGTACAGCCCCTCGGTCCCCCAGACTTTGCCTTCAGCATCCACAACGCTTGTCTTCGGCGACGCTCCCATACGGCAGGTCCCCATCTGATGCGCGCTCATGAACATCGTCTCTGGCTGAGGCAAGCCAACCCTTCTGATCTCCTTCAGCCACGCCTGGAATCTTTCGTTGTTGATGCCCTCGGCGTCCTCTGCCCCGGTTTCCGCTTCCGTTCGTTTGAAGGCCGAGCAGCCAGGGATCGCTGTGAAGATCTCGCTCGCACCGGCGACGTACTGGAGTTTGGCAAGTCCAATCAAGCCTTCCAGAATACTCTTCTTGTCGAACCTGGACAGTTGATACGAAAGGCGACAACGTCCGTCCAAGGGATCTGGGTATACACGCCCAGTGTCGCGATCGCGCGCTAGGGCAAAGTATCCCGCCATGTGTTTCATGCGAGGGACAAGGTCCTTGTATTCGAGCCCCCCTATCCATGGCGCGATTGTGAGCCAAACGGAGGGAAGCATGGTGACGGCCTCAAGCTTAGCACCATGGCCCTTTCCATCAAGGTTTTCGAACTCGTTGACAACCGAAGTCAGGATCCCGCCTTCCCATGGATTTGTACGCTCCTTGTGCACGGCACCCAAAAACGACACAGGATGCAGGTGGAGGTGCCGTCCAATGTTCGGATTCTTGAGACCCGAACGGAGGAGAAGGAGAGGGCTTTGCAGCGTGCCGCCGGCGACCACCACGCGTTTTGCTCTGATGATCACATTCCTCTGGGTCTTCGATGCGCCAGCCACCCCTCCATGCTCGTCGCGGGATGTCCAGGTCCCACAAACGCCTACCGCAACCGTTTTCCCTTTCTTGTTCTCAAATAAGATCTTCCTGATCTCGAGGCCTTCGACGAACTCGGCACCGGCGCGTGCCGCATCTGGCAAAAAGGAAACGTGTGGACCTTGTTTCTCACACGATGCACAGCCCATGCTGCAATATCCGCAATAGTGTTGCGTGCCTCCACTGTTCTGAGGAACAACCTTGTGGGACCAGCCAAGCTTCCGTGCGCCTTCCAAAAGATGGCTATTGCTCGGATTGTGCTTGATGGGGTCAGTGGCAACACCCATCCTTTGGCAAACGGCATCTAGAGATTTCTGGAACTCTGCTGACGTGAAGAATGGGAGACCCTGATCCGCCCATTCTTGGCGGACAAACCCTTGGGTCTGCAGCGACGCTGACCAGTTTACGAAGCCCCCTCCTCCGAATGTTTGGCCTAGCCCGCGTCAGTTCTTGCCTTGGATCAGGTAAACAATCGGCAGACCTACCCGCAGCTACGCTGACCGAAGTTTCGTCGGATATGACAAACCCGCCGTTCATGAAAAGGTGATTATATCCGTCCGTTTCCGTCATTGGAAGATGCTGAGGGGGCCAATAGTACGACTTCTCCACGACAACGACTTTATGACCGGCTTCTGCAAAGTTCTTTGCGCATACCCCCGCTCCGCATCCACTGCCCACGATGACGATGTCTGTCTCAATGATCTCCGGTCCATGTCCCGGAGGCATCTGGATAAAGTCAAACTCGAACCCTTTTCCGACAGATGCGTGAACGGGGACGCGAGGAAAGCCCAGGACGGGCCCTAAAACCACACTAGACTTGGCCCAATTCTGTTTGATCAAGGAAGTGAGCATCTTGTTCAACTGGCGAAACATCGGCGTCCTTGCTGTCCCCCAATTCTGGAGAATTGCTATGCGGGTATTGACGGGCTGTTCCGCAAAGGGCGTCGAGTAGCCCGTCATCACGAGCGCACCTGGCCGCGTGCTGGAATTCAATTAGTTCAGTGTAGCTCACAGCAGCACACTGGACTGACTTCAGGACATCGAAAACCGCCAGAAACTGCTTCCTGACATCGGCCGGAATGTACTGGGCCATCAAGCGGTGAATGCTCTCTCGAAAGGCCGGGCACGCCGACGGCGCCTCGGCAAGATACTGCTCTGCGGCGACATCTGGACCGGCCAGCTGCTGCACACGGGCAAGTCTGGTCGCGTAGTCATTCGCACCGACTGCGAGTTGTGTGGCCGAGTTGGCAGAAACGGACGGCGCTATTGACGGCACGACAGCATCGGCGAAGGCAAGGAGCGTAGCCCACTGCGCGGGCGACAGAGGATCATCTGCAGGCAGTGGCAATGGACTCTCCTTGACCGCGACCGTCTCTACAGAGGGAGCCATTGGGGGCAGGGGGAAATCGGAATGAGAGGCGGAAACGCGGAGGAGCTGGCACGGGGTTGCCACTGCAGATGAAAACGACAACGACAAGCAACGACAAGGCGAACACAAACCAACGCAGACGGGGACTCTGACGCGCTCGCCGCACGGCCGGCTGTGCTGGCTATGTACGCTACGGCTTCCCCGCTCCAGGCGACGGCGGTTGCGGTTGGGAGACGCGACGGAAGCCGAGGCGCGTCAGCATGCACACGACACGGGCACGACACGGGCACGACACGGGCATGTTTGCAGGAGCGCAGGAGGGAGGCTTGGCATGTTTGCCGCCCCGGGCTGCCGCTGCCGCCGCGCAGTGTGGCAGGCCGTAGGCGAGCGCGCACGTGCAGTGGCCGGGCGCAGCGGCGGCGCTGATTGGCCGGGCGGCGCCCGATAAGAGCAATGAGTGGAATCAACGAGTAAGCAACACCAACCACAGCGACGCAGGGGTGTCGCGGCGGCTCAGACGCAAGCCAAGAGGCCGGGGGATGCTGGGGTCGCGGCCAGGCCGACCTGCCGCTGCTTGCCACCTCTGGCCGGCGGGGCGCTGAGGGCGGCGGGCAGCGATGGCGCGGACAGCGGCGCGCGCTACATGGTGGTAGAGGGAGCCCGGCCAGCGGCAGTTACGCACGCACCCGCCCTGCCCTGCGGCCGGGTGTTGTGGCCGGGACAGCTGCTGGAAGCAGATCCGGCGCGGTGGGCGGAGAGATATGCGATGGAAACGCTTGCCCAATCCAGCGCAGCCTTTAGTGATTGCGGCGCCCGTGCGCGCTCGGGTCCGCTGGTCGGCGACGCTTCGTGGATGGCCCGTGGCTAACGGCAACGGCTTCGAGGTCATCGTCAGCCTCCCTTCACGGCGCGACGGCACTACTCTGCGACCCTCGTCCCTCTTATTAGTATCGCCGCCATGCCGTGCCGCTCTGCCTGCTCCCCATAGACGACAGCGCTGCTGCTTTTGCTCCCACCACCCTGCTTGTACCACCCGAGGCTCCCTGCTGCCCCATCCCCGTCCAATCGCCCGCCTCCTCCATCGTATCGCCAGCCGGCTACCCTCTTATCGTCGCATCCGCTCCAGCGTGCTGCGCCGATCAGCCAACTCTCTCCCGCCCCCAGCAAACAAGCCTCAGCTATCTCTCACCAGCCAAGGGTCTGCAGACCGCTTTCTGGCCTCGCATCCTACTTGAGTATCCACGATTCACGCTCACTGCGCCGCAACACACCGCGCACGCGACCACCACCGCCGCCTCTGACCACCGCGCGACCGCTCACCTACAAGTTCACGGCCCACCTGCCTGGTCTTGATCTCCTCCACGACCATCATCACCCACTCCGACACATCTCATCCCCACATCTTATCCAACACCGCCACGATGGCTACCGGGATCCCTACCGCGACGAATTTCGTGCCGAACGCGTTCCAACAGCAGCAGTACCCGTATCGCGGCGGCGTGCAGTACAGCCCCTACTCTCCCACGCACTCGGGTGCTGCAACGCCCACCAACGTCTCTCCGACGCAAATACCGCACAACATGCACACGCGTCAGCTTCGCCCGCCCAAGTGTCCCATGTACGTCCCGGCCGCTCTGAGGCCGACGGAAAGGCCGCAGCGCTCATCGCCTCCCAAAGGCAGCGACATCTCCCCGGTTGAGAGCCCGGTGGCCGGCCTCGACCGAAGGGGGACCGCCGACAGCTTCGGCTCAACATATTCGGAGATTCAGAGGATCGCAAGTGTTGAGGGGAGCACCATAGGACCGGTGACTGGACCCCCGTCGAGGAACCACTGGAAGGTACGTTAATTTTTAGTTCTGCCCGTTAGTGCGCTGGGGTCTCGATGCCTCTTACCCCTGCTATCATCCCTTTGCCGCTGCAGCCGTCTGGAGCCGCAAGTGATCCAGATGCGCGTGGAAAGGAGAGGGCATGAGTTGTTTATCAGTCGGCCACGGCACATACCTTGATGGCTGCGTCATTCTTGTGCGTGGTTTGCCCTTCGCATGGCGCCATCGCCTTGCGAGCTTGTTCGCGGTATCGGCTTTGCCCGCTTTCCGCTAGCAGCACGCATATGCAAGTCTCAAACACTGCATTTCATGCAGTCTGCACATTACACTTCCCGCGGGCGAAACATGTACCTCTTTTGGGTTCATTCACTAACAGCAACAATAGTCGAACGACGACACGCAAGCATGCAACGCCTTCGGCTGCGGCAGAGTTTTCTCCATGTTCTGCAGACGGCATCACTGCCGGCGCTGCGGAGACATCTTCTGCTATGAGCACAGCTCGCACGAGATCAAGCTCGATCAAGATGCGCTGTTCCACCCCAGCGGAACCCCATCGCGTGCCTGCGACAGTTGCTGGTCCGCGTACCGGCAATGGGAAGCGGCACGCAAGAGCCGAACCAACTCCGCAAGCTCTCAGGGCAGCAGCAGCACCGCTGGAGGGTTTGCACAGACGCGTGCAGAGCCTCAGGGTCTGCTGCTTCCCCAGCCACGCGGCGTGGCGCAGGCCCATGCGCAAACCCACAAGGTCGGCAGCTATGTGGGCAGCGTGCCCCGCGATTGGAATTGGAGCACGTTTTAGTGGACGGGCCTTGCCGATTCTCTCTCGTAATGGCCGACCTGGATGCGACCCCGAGGCTTCGTTTTAATTACCAACGTCGTAATACGACCGAGCTTGATCCGGCTCCGTTGCGCAGCGAGGGCGAAGCCTGCATGGTCGCCGGCGACCTCTCGACCCCGGCCGCGCATCCTCACTGGCAATTGGCCACGCGACAGCTCTCGCCTGCGGCGGGTCTTCTCTTCTCCCTCGGAGCCCTGGAGCACCACCCTTTCTTCCAATAGCCGCGGGCCCCGCATAATGATTTGCTTTCGATTATTGCTTCGTTTTGAGCGCCATCATCTTTTCAGCTGCGTCCTCTAGACTCGCTTTTCCATAGACCGGTTTGTTGGGTTCCTGCTACCGGCCGTCGATACCACTTTCTTGCCACGGCCGACGACTTGTTTTCAGAGTACGAATTGCTTCGGCTACTACCGAATGGAGCATAGGTGTTGGTGGGGCGTTTGTTCACCGGTCTTTCTGTTTTCTCCCTCGTGTACTCTGGTCTACCAGCTCTCGGCGTTGAGAATATGCTTTTTTCATTTCGTTTTTTTCATGCTGCAGGTCATGGGACCGTTCATGTACGAGCAAAGCGCTTCACGCGGTGTTGCCAACGGGTAATGAGAACTGTATCAATTACTCCTAGAAATCAGAACGATATCGACATGCTTCAAACCACCGAGACTAGCTGCTTGTCACATGCATGAAGGGTTGCAGTAGCGGGCGATCTGCGCCAGTGCGCTTCGTCTCACATCAGGCTTCATCAGCAGCCTCGCTTTGCGGTTCGCGCGTCTCGTTAGGCTGGGACCTTTTGCCGAGGCGGAGGAGGGACCCAACATTGGGCCAAGGGCGCTTCCACCAAGTCTCCGCCGCCATCCGGGGGGAGCCCGCCATGCAGGGCGCGCCGGTTGAGAGAGAGAAAACAATAATATGCCCGGGGCTACCTAGGTACTATACCTACCGGTACATTGTTGACCAGGTGGCCATTGTTTGGACAGCCTGCGCACCACGCTACACTACCTAGGTACGCACGCCCGGCCGCCTTCCCAACAACGGGCGGTCGGCTATTGCGGCCGAGAAAATGCGCTGCTCTCCCCTCCTCCCCTTCCCCCGGCAACGCATCTCCGAAAGTGGCACGCGATAGTAGTAATTATTTTGGGTGGGGAGGGGAAGATCTGCCGCAAGGCGAGGCAAGGCGAGCAAGGCAAGGGCATACGGTAGGTGGACGAAGGTCGGCACCCGACCGGTCCAAGGACCGCAAGACCGAGCGCTTCCGAAACACACGCAACCTGGGCGGAAACGACGCGTCCCACTAACTACTACTACGACGTACCTGGTAGCAGAGACGCGTTGTTTCATCAACACTCGTGCCCGTTTTCCCGCAAGCGCCGGGGCAATAAATCCGGCGCTGTCCCGCGCGGCACGCGTGCAGGGTTGGGTGCGACGGGAGGAAAAAAAAAAAGAGCAATTGTTGCGTAGTTAGTTAGCGGGAGCCCGTGCGGTGGTGGTGGTGGTGGGGGTTGGGCTAGGTAGGTGGAGGGGCAGAGGGTGTTTTTTTTTTTTTTTTGCTTTTCACTCTTCAGGCGTGAGAGAGATAGAGAGAGAGAGAGAGAGCTGCAAGTCAACAGGAGGGGATTGGCGCGGGCGATGAGGGGCGCGCACAGCAGCTGGTGAGGGGCAGGCCGCAGGTGAGGGGCAGCACACGAGCTGCTGCTGCTGCGGCGCGCTTGGCCGCGAGTCAGGCCGGCTCGCAGCCACATGTGACGTCCTGGCCCGGAGAATCTTTGATGAACATCGTCGGTGTGGAGAACGCGTGGATGAGAGTTTCTCCACGGGAGCACGGCAGCCTATCGGCGTCGGGGCTTTTTTTGTTGCTGCGGCTGCGCGCAATAACGGGGCTGCGCTCGGGGTGGCGCATCACTGGAAAGCTCGGGCCCGGCCTGGCTTGCTCTCTCTCATCAGCTCATGGTTCCGGAACGAAGCGGTGCTGCGCATGGACGCACGATCGGAACGAGCACAGCTCCAGGCGACAGATGCTACCTACCTACATCCGCCCGGGGCGGCAGTTGCTCTTGTGGTCAAAGCCCGTGGCTGACGAAGACGCTCGGATGTGCTCTGCCAGCTTGCGCTGTTGCTGCGTGTTCCTCTTCGTCCGCACTCTCTCACATGCTTCCCCTCCTTCCCACCCAGAGGTCGCCCTTGATCCAGACTCGCCCTTCCGGAAAGCCCTTTCCTCTATCTCGGCCTCTCTGGTTAGACGCCCTTTGCGCGGGGAAGGTAAAGGCGGCAAACGGCCCTTTTCCAAGCACTCTAATCCGAAATAGAGATTCAGAACGGCCACCGTTGCACAGCCGCAAGACCCTTCGTCCTGCTGTTTCTCCACGAAAGCTCGAGAAGCACCGAGATAAGCGCTGGACAACGCAGACCGCTTCGCGCCAACCGTCTCAGGGTTCACCGCCAGTGCAGCTGCAATCCAAAACCGCGGGGTCGTGTTGGGCAGCTGGCCAGTCATCAGCCTAGCGGTCAGCTATCACGAAGCTGGGGAATCCCTGCGGGACATGTTGTCTCGAGCGTCTTTCCAGAAACTCTTCTGGTCCCCGTCTGGGCCTTGGCTCGCCGGCACGTTGCTCTTTGCGGCTCAAACCCAGGCACAGTGCGCCGTAAACAGTGTGAGGGATCAGGGAAGAAGGACGGTGAGCCTGACGAAGAAGGCGGGAGAAGCCCACCAGAAGCTCTCTCGCTGCTCGTGCGTCATTGGCCTTTGCGTTCCTTTCGCTGTTCCCACATCCTCTTCCAGTCATATGGTGCCGGCTGCACTACGGGCCGTGAGGCTTCCTAGGATGAGGTGTCTTATCGACGTCGTGCGCCTTTTTGCTTGCCTCACCAGCGTGGGATGCTGACGCTTCGGCGGTCAAGGTACCTGAGACCACGCCTCATTAGTGCCAGGTACGTGGCGGCTTCCTGGTAGAGTCCGGGAGGATGAGAACCCTGGGGATAAGGACTCGGCCGACGGGTTGGGCGGGTGTTCCTGACGGTGTGGTGGACCCTTTTTCATTTCGCCCTGCTCTTTTTTCTTTTTCGCTCTCGCTCGTCTGGTAAGCCGGAGGCTGGCGCTGATATCGGATGTTCACCCGGCCCTTCTTCTCGACTGCATCATCGTGGGTAAGCCAACATGATGGCAGGAAACATCACACGTAATGGTCATGCCATGTCATGATGGACCACCGCTCTTCAGAACCACAGCGTGCTGATAACCGGGCAACCAAGTTCCCGACGTCGCCAAATCAAGGCGGCCGTCGGATCTACCAGTCCCCACGCGCCAAGTCGAGAAAGCAGCAAGAGGCGCAGGACATCCGACGGTGACGGTCGACTTCCAGCAACAGGCTGAACTTCGGCTCCTGTCATCAGTCCTCCATCTCCGATCCGTTGCAAACCTCCTTTTTCCTTCCCCTCCAACCAACCTCCTCGAATGTCCAGCTGATGACGTCCCCTTCGCGTGCCATCTCCTGGCGACAGCTTTTCTCACACGGCCCGCGATCGCACGCTGTTTCGGGCGTTGGGCGCAGATCGGATGAGGTCACCGACTTTCGGCTTTGGGCACGAATACACACCTGCACCCGCGCACCACCTCGTGTCCGGCCTTCCTTCCGGGCGGCTGCTGCTTTGCTGATAAACTACCTAAGTTGGCCGAGAGACACTCGTTGGATAAGCGGTCTGCTGAGAAAAGTGCGGTGTCGATGACGATGATGATGGTTTGCAGAGACGTCATTCTCGGCCCGTGGGGGTTTGCGTGGGCGCGTGTGCACGTTGCGGAGAGAACGGTCGATCGCTCGCTAGCAATCACAACAACGACGGCCTTCGCGATTGCATTCCCCGATCCGGCAATTCATTGATGGTCCGAGGCGGGCGGCTTCTGCCTGGTTGATTTTGGTCCGACCGCGTAGAAATCCTCGGTGACCGAGCGCCTTTGGGTGCGCCCGTGACATCGACCCCTCGAGATGCACTTGATGGTTGAACAAATCCCCCAAATTTCACGAAAAAGAGATCAACTCTTGACGGAGCCTCAGCGCCTGGGCGCCTGCCAGCTGGACAGACAGATAAGGGACATCTTGTCACGACAGGACAGTCATAACAACAGCTGACCGAGCTCATTTTGCAATCAATCTGGAGCAGCAAGGGATAGTGGCATCGTTTCAAAGTGTCTTTCTCCCAAAAAAAAAAAAAAAAAAAACCACCCGTCCAGGACGCACTGTAGGTCTGCTGTCGATATAACTCTAGATGATGTGTACCTTTCCTGCGATGGTGGAGGTTGAAACAAGCATCCGCTGTGCCACCTCCAGCCAATGACATGCATGATGTTGTGCATGCGAGAGCACGACCGGAGGCGGGACCAGACGCTGTGGGAAAACGGCATTGCTGCCAGAAGTGGCTCGAAGGACCGGATAAGATGGCGCTGGCTGGAACTTTTCGCCACCGATACGAAGATATGTATGAATCCGGAGGTTGACCGCTCGAGTGGCGTTGGGCGCCTATTGGAAGGCGGTAAGTGGCTGTCTCGAGTCTCGTGTGCATTTCGATTGATCAAGCTGTTTCCTGTGTCAATCTGCTCTGTTTGATTAATCTGAATTAGTGGTGGTGCGATCATATTAACTGCTGGTTTTCAGATGATGGACTGATTTGCGAGATTGGAAAAGCACTGAGTAGCGAAAACACGCGAGAAATCTGCCAAAGGCCTCGCCATGTTTCCCGATTTCGTTGACCATGATTAACCCGAGAAAGTAAGAAGCCATGTCCGTCTATATGTTTGCAAAAGAAACAAATGGCCAGCGGTCTCTCATGGCCGCCAGCGAGGAGAAGAACCCCTGGTGTTTTTTTTGCCCCCCAGATATCAAACGCCTAGGCCCACAGAGCAAATGTGAAGGAGCTTGAGTCGCCATACCTAATATGGGGACCGGAAAGCAATACCGAAGAAAACGAAAGAGGAGAAAACCGAGGCACGAAGGGCTCTTTTGTCGAACAAAACACCGCCTGTCTACACCATGATTATGCAGATGTTCGCCCTCGCCAGAACGCCGCCCTTCATGCATGCCATTACCAGGGACATCAATTATATATCATTTGCGGCTCGACGGGGGTCAGCTCCAGGGCGACCTGGATGGACTTCTCCATGCGCTGGTCGTAGGGGCGGAACGCCGTCCTCGCCTCGCCGCTGCCGCCCTTGTTGATCTGGAACTCGTTGGGCAGGTTGTGGGTCAGGGTGTTGATGTGCTCGCGCGGGACGCGGTGGACGCAGACGAGCTTGACGTCGACGCCGGCGGGCACGCGCTCCTCGAGGTTGAGGCAGATCTCGCGCAGGGCGGGGTCGTCGAGCCAGCGGTAGAAGGACTCGATGATGTCGATGGCGCGGGGGGACCAGAAGTTGCTGCGGTAAAAGACCCACAGCGACTTGAGGCGCGGGAAGTCGGCGGCCAGGCTGCGCGAGGGCGAGGTGCTGCTGAGGTAGGCCGACCACAGCCGCACGTCGCGGTCCCGGATGCGCAGGCACACGGACGTCACCAGGCGCGCGTGCTGCAGCGAGAATATGTGGGCGAACATGTTGGCGTCGGAGGGGTGCGTGAACATCAGGCGGTTCGCGGCGTACAGGATCGGGGCGGCTTCCTGGTATATGGTGCGGCTGGTGGTGAGCAGCTGGGTCGCGATGCCGGGCAGGCTCGACGTGGCAGGCGGCCACCAGATGGTGGTGTGCGATCGCAGGGCATGTTCGTAGATGCGCTCGCGCAGCTCGGGCGGCAGGCGGTGCAATGCGCTGGGGAGAGGCTCGTGAGGTGGCGCGTCGCTGGCGGGGGCGGCGTCGGCCATGGCGACATCAACCGCAGGCGGCGGGGTTGCGGACGGGGCCAGAGGCGCGGGTTTCAGTGCGGACGAGCCGGACGACGAGCCAGACATGGCGGAGGAGCGGCCAGACATGGCCGGTGCGCGATGCGGGAGTGAGGGAGTGAGGGTGCTCGGCGCATGGTTCTGGAGCGAGATGTGGAGAATCAGCAAGGCGCTGAATGGTGGTTGAGCTTCCGATCAGCTCGCGCCCAAAGCCCGCCGCCCCGTCATCCCACCCCGCCAGAGGGCACGACACCGTCCACAGGCCTGCGCATTGCGCGAGTTGCGATGAAGAGGGCGCCCCCGTTCTGTCCGGCGCAGCCGCGGGTTCATTGCACCTCGGCTATGGTGACTCGATCATGTCGCGTCCGCGCCCTCGAGTCCGGCGGCCAGCCTGCCCTTCACTAGCAGCTTGTACCTCACTCACTATCTACCGAGAGTCTCACAGCCACCACCATGTCGCTGAGAAATACCGACCGCTTCCGGGAAATCCCCTGGGCTGCTGCGCTCCTCGCCGATGAGAATTTCGTCGTCGTCCCCACCAGCTCGCGCACGCCGAAGGCTTCCGGAGAGGACTCGTTCATTGCCGAAGCTCTCAATACCGAGAGGACCATCCGCAACTGGGTCACCCAGCACAGTATACCGCAGGAAAATAGCTGGCCTGCCATTGCCGAAGTGCGCTCCTTCCTCGATATCGGCGACGGCCTGAATGGCTATCCCGCCACCATGCACGGCGGTATGACCGCCGCTCTCATGGACGAGCTCACTGGCCAGCTTCTCAATATCAACGTTGACCACCGCAACCGGATGTCAGGCGTCCACAAACCTCTCAATGCCATGACCGCTTATCTCAATGTGTCCTACAAGAACCCGTTGCCCCTTCCCGGTGTCATTCTCGGCACCGCCAAAATCACAAGAGTCGATGGGAGGAAGTTCTACTTGCGCGGCACCCTCGAAGACGGAACTGGTCAAATTTATGCCATCGGCGAGGCGCTGTTTGTTGAAATAAGGCCCAAGGTTTGAGAAATGCCGACTTTTACCACAACGCATGTCAGTCAGTCTTGTCTGCAACCGCGATTCATTTCAGTATGCAGAGACAATCTAGAGCCACAAATAATAGCAATCGGTCATAATCTCATCGCGCTTTCCTGCAACCTACTGTCATGGGTCGGACGAGGCTCCTTGACCGTGTACACCAACGAGGACACGCTTCACCAAACCGTTACGCTTTTCTGGACCCATGCGTGGCAATCGCCCAAATATGACATACTCAAAGAACAAAGGAAACGTTCATTACATCAATCCCGCTCATGCAGCCGCGGAAAGAGACAACCGGACTTTGGGATATCGCTACGTCTATTGCACACAAGCAGCCACAACGCCAGAAAAACCCTCAGGAACCAGCCTGTCCGTTCAGCCCCTGAGCTCCGTGGAGTTTTGGACCCGTACTGTATAGTTGACGGTCCGGATGATACCGTCTTCCGGTGGATGAACCGGAGTGAGCGGTATGTCGATGTCTCCATCCTGGCTCGATTTGGTACTTTCCAGAGGCCTTACCATCCTCTCCTCGCTGTCCCAGCCATCAGGAACACCCAATGACATGTTGTGTATCCGGTATTCCCTCTCCTTGTCTGTGAAGCTGTTTTTATGGTCGACTCCCCCCCGTTGCTGTAGCTCTCTCGAGTTCAGGGGAATGGAGCGACTGTTCAACTTGCAGGAGGAACCGCTTTTATTCCTGCTGAACGATTTGGACCTTCCGGAGGAAAGGAAATTTGGCACCACCCGTCTCGTCAGTCCGTTCATGGCCGGTGCGCAAGCTGCGATGATGGCCAGGTTGATTTCGACTCCGGAGATGGTGTATCCGATTCCATAGCTGCGGTCCTTGTTGTTCGGACTGAATCGGTGAGCGTAGATGCCCAAACGGGCAATACTGACAGCCGTGACGCTAACGGCAAAGTCAACGTTAGCGACAATGCTCTCCCACGGGAGAAGCGGGGTTTGCTTACATCCACCCGATCGACAGGATTGCCCACACCACGACCTTCCTTTTTTTCCGCATCTGCAGGTCCTTGACCATGATCATGGGAATGATCAACACCAGGACGTCCGTCAAGACAGCCAGTCCCGCGGCAGCAAGGAAGAAGCCAACTTGATCAATGCAGTACCCACCCGTGATCTCCTTGCCATTCAACATTCCTTCTTCATCGGCGCCGGCGGCCTTCTGGGCTGCCAAGTCCATGGCTGGATAGTCGAAAGTGTAGTGCCACGGCGTGCATTGGAACAGATCGGCCAGGAAGGTGCTGACCATGAGAAGGACGTTGAATATCATCAGACCCTTCAAAGACCAATCGACTCGCCGGCGCTTGTCGTCGATTCGAAGCATGAACAGGATCACGGACATCTTGACGATGGACAGGACCGGGTGGTACAACAGCTGGTTCGCAAGGTTGTAGCGCTGCCCGAGGATTTGTCTTTCAACCGACATCTTTGGAATGTCGACAACATGATAGCCTTGCAAAGTGACCTTGGTATCTGGGGTTGCGGTCAGCATGTGCGCTAGCCATTGCGGATTGACAGCGTAAGCATTCTGCAGGATTCGAGCGGGCCGGCAACAAGCGACATATAGTCTCAATCTTTATAGAGACAAGCGTGTCGCAGGCGTTGTCTCAATGACCCGTGGATGACGGTTCTGGGAGCCGAATAAGGAAAGGGGGTTTTCTGCACTCACACATCCATACTGCATATGTTTGACCAATGGCCAGCGCCTGGCGGGAAATGGATCAGCATCGAATATACGAAGCAGTGCGCTCGAGGACTGCTTACCCAGGCAACAAGTATCACAATGTCGTCTGTCAAAGCGGTCAGTCTTCATTGGCATCCAATAGTCCTCCTCTCCGACCGGCGATCGGTGGCCCCGCTCGCGCGCCAGTGATGCGGGAACGCTGACCGTCTCATCAAGCCGAACCTTAACAAAGACGTACCTGCTCCTAATAGTCGCGAAAGATATTTGGACACAATCCTCATCCCCACGACTATGGTGGAAAGAACGGGGAAGACGGCGATGACCACATATGCGGATGTGTGGGCTCGCTTTGATTCAGCCAGGCTAGAGGGATCACTCATCCTCGACGAACATGCCGCGCCGGGCGGGGCCAAAAAGCAAATCAGAAAGAGACTGCCGTGAAGGTGCGAAAGATCGACGTTCAGACTTTGCGGCAGGCGAGGGCGCTGGCTGGGTGAAGAAGCAGGACAGTTCACGCCCGACACAACTACTGTGTACCTGCACAAGCTGCGGCTCGCTCTGTTCACGTAAGAAGGCTTGCGTTTCCCTCGCGATGAACGCATGGCTCCCAGGCGCACATTCTGCGTTCCCTGACTCTGGTCGGCTGTTTCCTGTGATTCGAACAGGAATATGCGCAGCCGATCAGCAGACTAAGCGAGGGTTGCTCGTATTGGCACCAGTTGGACTGGCCTCCTTGCGGGAAGGCTTCCAGCTCTCGCACGCAGTGCCACGGAAACGAAGGGGGCCTTTGCTGGACTGATTCAAGCCAGCTGAGTCGGAGGCGCCGGAGCTACCACCGCCAGAGTGGAGCAGCTAATACCCGGTCACCCATCCACCCCGCAAGCGTAATTGGGCAGGCCCGATTGCTCCCCCACGGACTTCGCTCAAACACTTTCCTCCTGGGCGGGCCGGGAGCCATATACAAAAAGCGACAACCGGCCGCAAGCCGGGCTTGGCCCACTATGCCGGCGCGGGATTTGGGCGGTGCACGCGGGCGGCAGTGGGGCCGCTTGTTTTGCCTGTCCCGGCGGAGATCAGCACGAGTCGAGCATTGTCGTGGCCTCTCCCTGTCCGTCTGGGGCTTTGCCGCGCCGCCAGCGACGAGGATAAATTGACGGCCACGCGCCCATCCAAGCGAGCCGTCTCACATGCCGTGCCGGTCCGCCTGAAGAGCCCTCCTCGAGGCTCGTACCTTAATACATGCCCGGTAGACGTCGGCCGCTCAGCCTCACCCGCACCTCGGCGCTGCCAATCGCCCGGTGCCGGCTGCTAGGCCGTGAGCAGCAGTGATCTCTCCTCGACGCCATCCAATCTCTCGGTTGACTCGCATCCGACATGCCGGCACGCACCGGAGAAACCCAGGCCCAGCCGATATGCCGTCTATCCAGCGCGGCGCAGTCCTTCGTCGCTGATGCCATGCTCTTGCGGCACGGCAGTATCCGCCTCATATGGTAACATGGCCTGGGCAATCCAAATTGCGCTCACTTCCTAGTGTGAGGGACACAGTGTCATAAGGCTGCGAATGTGCCGGGCGCTCTGGTCTCTTTTTCCCTTCTCCTGCGGCTGCTGCCAGTGTCGTTCTCTTGCTTCCACCCGACGTTCGTTTACCTTTGTGATCAGCCACCACGTGCAGGAAGTAGGAGCATTAACCCCTGCCGTGCCGAAATCGTACCCAAGGCACGAGCTGTTTCTCTCGCGTATCGGATCCTCGCACGCCAGTCCCCTACATGATGCGCCCTCGTCTTTCCCAGTTGGGCTGCGTGCTGCTGCTTGCCGCCAGCCCTGCGGTCCACGCCACCATTGACCTCTTCGACTGGGAGAAGATCCGGCTCGCAGACGCCGGCGTGGGATCGCACAGCGTCCGCGCCCTCGATCATGGCCCGTCCCGTCGCGCCGCCGACGCCTCGTGCAAGGTCTTTCCCGGCGACGCTGCTTGGCCGTCCGAGAGTCAGTGGGCCGCCCTCAACGACACTCTCGACGGCGCCTTGATCAAGTCCGTGCCGCACGCCAGCGTCTGCTACGAGGGACCGTATTACGACGAGGCGGCGTGCGCCACCATCACTGCCAATTGGACGAATTCGTACATCCAGTAAGCGGTGCCCCCTCCTTGCATGCGAGCTTGCACGCTAGTTTCTCCCATGTGGAGGTCAAGTGACTGACAAGTCTTTTGTCCAGTGACGATGACCCCATTGAGATGCTCAGCCCTGTCTACCAGGGCCTGACGTGTCAGCCTCCGACGCTATACGAAGGCGGCATCAACTCGGGGAACTGTACGCTGGGCGGCTACCCGGCGTACGCCGTGGCGGCCACCACCGTCAAGCAGATCCAGGCGGCCGTCAAATTCGCCGGCGAGACGGGCGTCCGGTTCGTCATCAAGAACACCGGGCACGACTTCTCCGGCAAGTCTGGCGGCGCCGGCGCCTTGTCCGTCTGGACCAAGAACCTCAAGGGTACCGCGTACGAGGAGAACTACGTCGACGAAGGCACGGGCTACTCGGGCCCGGCGTTCAAGGTCGGCGCTGGCGTGCGCGCTTGGGAGGTTTACAAGGCTGCCGCCGCCGAGGGCAAGGTGGTGGTTGGCGGTGAGGGCCAGGTAAGTGCTTGCAGTCCAGACGTTTGTATGTACCAAAGGCTGACACCTGACGAAGACTGTCGGTGTGATGGGTGGTTACATCCAGGGCGGCGGACACTCGCCCCTCAGCTCTCTGTACGGCATGGCGGCCGATCATGTCCTCTCGATGGAGGTGGTGCTGGCGAACGGCACCTTCGTCACCGCGTCGGCCAGCGAGAACCCGGACCTCTTCTGGGCGCTCAAGGGCGGCGGCGGCGCAACCTACGGCATCGCGACGTCGACGACGGTCAAGGCGTGGCCGGAAATGCAGGTCACAGCGTCCAAGTTCTCCTGGACGTCGGCCAACATCAGCAACGAGACGTTCTGGGCGGGGGTGCGCGCCTACCTCGACTACTTCCCGGAAAACGCGGAGGAGCAGCAGACGTACAGCTACTGGTTCATCATCCAGCTGGGCGGCGGGGTCAAGCAGTTCCTGATGCAGCCCTTCTTCGCGCCGAACAAGACGCTCGAGCAGACGCAGGCCATCCTCGCGCCGTGGTTCGCGGACCTCGCGGCGCTGGGCATCGGCTTCGCGCCGCGCACGACGCACTACGACAGCTTCTACGAGGCGTGGCAGGGCGAGTTCCCGCTGGAGGTGGTGCAGAAGACGCATGTGGCGACGGGGTCGCGCCTGTTCCCGCGCAGCGCGTGGGACGACGAGAGCACGCTCAACGCGACGTTTGACGCGCTCCGGGCGTCGTCGGACGCGGGCAACACAATCATCGCCTTCAACATGGCGCCCCGGCTGCACGCGGGCAACGCCGAGAACAGCGTCAACCCGGCGTGGCGCAAGACGGTGATGCACGCGCTGCAGAGCGTCAACTGGCAGAACAACAGCACCCGCGACTACATCATGGAGCGGCGCACCTGGTTCAACGACGTCGCCATGCAGCGCTGGATCGACGTCAGCCCGGGCGCGGGCTGCTACCTGGGCGAGAGCAACCGCATGGAGAGCGGGTGGAAGCAGTCGTTCTACGGCGAGGCCAATTACGAGCGCCTGCTCGGCATCAAGAAGCAGGTCGACCCGGACGACGTCTTCTGGGCGGCGACGGCCGTCGGCAGCGACGCGTGGGCGGTGGATAGCGTCGACGGGCTGCCGAACGAGAACGGCCGGCTGTGCAGGACAGGGGCGTGACGACGGAGGGGGCCAACAGCAGTAGTGAAGAAAGACGGTCTGGGGAGGTTGCCTTTTCGCTTCGCTACAAAAAGTCGATAGTATTCCATCAATGGCGTCAGGCCTCGTTATCAGCAGCGCGTCGAACGGCCGCGAGCACCCGCCAATGGGAGCCGTGGCATTTTTTTGCGGATGGCGGCATCAGCCCTTGCGGATTGCTAGTGGGAATGGGATGCAGCAGCACCTGCCCAAAGGCCATGAGCGCACGTCGTCGGCAACGAACCCGACGGAGTGGTTCCCTGCTCCTCCCGCCCCCGGCCGATCACCAGAGTGCTGTGTAAGAGCTAATGAGAGGAAAAAGAAAGTGCCCAGGTAAGCGGAACACTACCGGATCCTGAAACAGTTCAGGCGAGCCTGGAGGTCAGTACATGGTCCTACACTAGGGACTTTGGCGTCAGCACGAGACCATTGGATGGAGGCCAATCCGGCGACCAACGGCCAACGGTTGCGGAGATATTGCAAGCGCTCGCGTGGCTGGCTAGCATTCCGCTGTTGATGGCTCCGTCATAAAAGCGTTTGCTGGTCGACTAACGGCAGTTGGCGCAGAAACGCTACCACAATGTCTCCGTTCCCAACGGCTCCCCATGGCGGAGAGCGCTCCTGTGACGTCGACGGGCAGGAGGGCAGGCTTCACGGGCTTCTAGGCAGAAACAGGGAGGCAGCGAGGGATGCTGATGATTCTCCACCGCCGTCGTCTGCAGCCAATGCCCTGTCCACCCTGTCCGCCCCGGCTCTTCCGCGCTGCACCCGCTAGCCATGTAGTTGCTAGGTGATAAGGCAGAGGGAGCCACAGAGCCAACCGCCGAGCAGGCGGAACGACGGGCCAGGTACAGCAGCCACAGCCCGGCGCGATCTTCGATCCCAGCGTGGTTCCGTCCTGGAGCAGCGCGCATCCTGGAGCATCCTTGACGCAGCGTTGCCGCGCGATGAGCAGAAGGCTGCGTCGCCTGGCCGGTGCCAAGGCGGGCCAGGCTCAGACCATGACGAAGAGCGGTTACCTGGGCGGCGGCACCGGCGACTGCAGCAACTGCATGGGAACCGTCCGTCGTGCGTGCTGCTGCTGCGCTGCTGCTGCCTCGCGTGCAGCGCGGCGCATGCATCGAGGCTGGTGGTGCAAGACCCGCCCTGCCCGCCCTGCCGTCAGCCGTACCTGAGGCAGGGGCAGCGCCCACACAGACAACACACGGCCAGGGTGCAGCTGGGGGCGATGGCGCGCGTCGGCGATGGCTCGCAGCAGCGCTGGGCAGCGGTGGGCCGCGGGGGCGGGTTGGAGAGGAGTCACGGCGTGCATCAGCGGGCGGCTGTGCGAGGGCCCGTCTGGCCTGTCTGGCCTGTCTGGCCTGTCTGGCCTGTCTGGCCTGGCTCCCTCCTGTCGAGCGCCACTCCGGCGGCGCGCGGGGCCACGTGCGACGCGGGGGCTGCCTGCCCGATCCGGCTTTGTTCGATGGCGGCCGCGGGCTGCCGCGCGTTGCCGACCAGCCGGGGGTCGGCGGCGTCGATGGTGTTGTTGGCTTGATGGCGACGGCGCGCGTGCCCGACGCTGCGGCGCCCCGGCCTTGCAACCACCCTCTCCACACCACCCTTGATTGGCGTCCGCGCCGTGGCGTCAAGCCGCAGGATTTGCAAGCACCCTCTGCCGGTGCTCAAAAAACATTCGCCTCCCCGCCGCACCGTAGCCTCTGTGCCCCGACCTCATCCAGCCCGTCACACATCATCTAGCCTCGCCCCGCGCTGCTCCCCCACCAATCTTCAACCTCTGCGTTGCACCCATTAACCCTCCCACCACCACCACCACGAACACGGAAATTCGACCGCGCCTCTGATCTGTCCTCTATCCTCTCCCCTCCGAACGCGCAGCTTGGATGCGGTGCTGCTGCATGCGTTGATGACGCGCCTGGCATGTAACTCCGTTGATGTCCTCCCCCACTCCGCTCCCGAAATCCGGCCTGCTGGCGAGGCAGCAACGGCGCCCAGCAACAAGGCAAAAGATCCACTCCAAAAACCGCGCCGCCGCCGTTGCTGCCGCCTGTTCCGGAGCACTGTTGGCAAACAACTGTCAACAACAGAAAGATGAAGGCCTCCTCCTCACCACCCACCCTTACACCGACCAGCGCCAATCGCCCCTCCTCCGCCTCCCCTCGGAGATCCGCCTTTTGATTTACTCTTACCTCCTCCCCCACGCACACGACATCACCTTCCACCCTCTGACCCGCAAGCATCCGGCCACAAACGCCCCCGTGGCCTCGCACGCCGTGCACATCCCCGGCGTCTGGGCCAGCATCGGCATCTGGACCGCCCTGCTGCGCACCTGCCGCCAGCTGCACGACGAGGGTGCCGACGCCCTGTACGGCGGCAACGCCTTCCACTTCACGCTGACGAGCCGCGAGCGCGTGTGGGCCTTCACCCCTCCTCCCCCGCCGCCGGCAGCAGCAGCAGCAGCAGGCACCCACGACGGGGAGGAGGAGCAGGACGACGACGGCGACGCCATCTCGTCCCCCACGGCGGACCGCGGCGAGGGGGGAGCGGCGGCGGCGGGCGAGGGCGGGCTGAGCGCGCTGAACACGCCGCACGCGCGCGGGCTGCCCATCAACACGCTCAAGACGGCGGGCATCTCGGGCGCGGCGCTGCGGCGCATGCGCACGCTCAGCCTGCGCATCGAGGAGGACCTCGCGCGCCCGGAGCCGTTCCGCCGCGTGCGGGCCTGGCTGCGCGAGCTCGTCGACCGCCTGTCGGGCGCCGCCGCCCCGCGCGGCTCGGCAACGTGCTGCTGCCTCCGCGAGCTGCGCGTCGAGCTCGTCGCCGGCTCCTTCCGCTACGCCGGCTTCCCCAGCTTCACCCACACCGTCTTCTGGGAGTTCTTGCCCGAGAAGAACGACGCCGTCGCCCGCCAGTGGCAGTTCGTCCTGGAGCCGCTGGCCGACCTCAGGGGCGTGAGGCTGGTCGATGTGAGGGGCCATGTGGACGAGGCGTTTGCGGGCAAGTTGGCGGGCAGGATGATGCAGGGCGGTGCGGGGGAGTCGGGGGCGGAAGAGGATGGGGAGATGGAGGGGATCGAGTATGGGACGCAGACGGTGCGGAGCGGGAATAGGTCGGTGACGAAGAGCATGCGGAAGTTCTACGAGCCGGAGCTCGACTGGCGGCTGGAAGGGGACTGAAGGCGAGCACGGGAGGTCTTGCTGGAATGCAATCACCGAGATATCAGTCTCACGGCCACGCCGTGGCGGTTTAGAAGATCGGCCTGTTTGGTTCTTTGAGAACACCTTGAACTCTAGATGTGAGTTGGCGACGACCATGATCTTACTTCCGTTCTTCGTCTATGGCTCTATACCCATTTCTTCAATCATCAGTCTCGTCTTTCAAATTTCTCACCAGGCGGGACTCTCATCAATTCGATGCTAACGGCCGTCGTCCCGATGGTAGATCGAGATGTATCCCCGATCACGGGCGATAATTGGGAGCCACTTGCTCTCCGATACGACCATCCAATGGTTGGAGAACCCCCCCCCACCGCTAAGCCTTCTGCGATAATCCACATTGTCGAGCTACTGCACGCAGTAACGAATGCATGGACCATGAACCCGCCGCCACGCGAAGTAGTCAAGAAACCAAGACCTCTCCCCGAAAACACACTAGAGCTCGCAAAAGTTGCCAGTGCCACCCGAAGCTCGCCAATGCCCTGCCACATCATAAGCCCGCGCGGATGCGGAGATGATCCCGACCCTTTTTCCTTGTTTGCCAGCGGAGTCAGAATTCCACCGTTCCATGGGGTCGGCGCCGTAAGCATGGCATGGATTGCTGCAAAGGCCTCTTTCTTTGCACCGGACCGCCGGGTGCGATGGAGTTTGCTCGATCGACGGGGAAGAGCGTGGGGACGAGTTGGTGAGACGAGAGGCTCGTGCTGCTGGGGGGGTTCCAAATACAGTCAAAGGGCTGGCACACCTGAGCCGCTATTTGCGTCGGCAGCCCCACACAGCTTGGCTCTAAAAAGAGTTCCTGCGGCCAAGGTGGAATCGGGGCATGGACATGGGGAGCGGTTGGCTACTGTTAGATGTTGGGCTGTTGGCTATTCCGCAGCGTTGGGGGAGTAAGAAATGGAGATTGTCTACGCGAGGCAGCTATTGCAGTTCTTGGCCTGAATCAGTGCTGGCTCTTTTGGGTTGTTCTTCTGATGTCATTGTTTGCCCTGCGTTTCTCATTCGTCACGCCGAAGACCATTGTCGCCTGATGTGGATCGCGTGCGCAGTTGGCCCCTGTGAAACCTTGCTCTTCCGGGCTTCTGCATACCCTATTGAGGCCTGCGATCGGCCGGGTAAGCAGAGACCCGTTTACCAAAAATGCATCTGTCCTAACTACTGTCTGCCCGGGTGGGGGCGCAAAAAAAGGATCGGCGGTCATCCTCCTTTGTCTCTTTTTAGTCCTTCCCGAGGCAACGCAGAGTACGACAAAAAAGGGTATCATCGGTATTTCTTCTCTAGTCTCGTCCGGCGATGCAACGCCTCGTCAATCGAGCTCCTGCTCCGCGGCTCTCTCCGCCCGTAGTGCTTCCTCTAGCTCTTCGCCAAAAAGCAGGTTAAAAATAACACAAAAGTATACTTCACCGGTGACCTTGTTCTTGAAAACCCACCGGAGCTGGTGCGTCTTCTCGTCAATGTACTTGAGCACCCCGAGCGAGAACCCTGGTAGCTTCAGCGCGAATTCTGCATGATCCGTCAGCATCAAACTCCACTCACCCACGCCCTCTAATGCGCATGCAACTAGAAAAGAAGAACAAAAATCCCAGTCGCGTAGCGAAAGCTGGGAAGAGTGAGGAAGCGTCCAGCCCCCGCATGCACTTACTGTCAAAGTCCAGATAGGGATTGAAGAAATCCGCCTGGTACAGCCTGCCCTTCTCGAACACTACGCCCTCCCTCCGCTTCTCGTTGACAAACCACTTCCTCCTCTTGGCCGCCTCGGGCGGGCACCCCCACGCCTCCCGCACGCGCTGCCCGTCCCCGTCCGCGCCCTCCTCCAACACCCCCGCCCCCTTCTTGACCACCTCGCCCTCGTCCAGCTCCTCCGTCCTCTGCGGCGGCGGCACGTCCACCACCTCCCGCTCCCCGCCTCCCGCTCCCCCGCCTCCTCCGCCTCCTCCTCCTCCTCCTCCCGCCTTCTCCCCCACCCTCAACACGAACCAGCAACTCAACGCCGGCGCATACACCCACGGCTCATCCGCATACGCATCCACCTCAATACTCGGATCAACAAACCTCTTCACAATCCCGACCGCCGCATTGAACCCGGGAGGCAGCCGATCCCTCACCGGCCTCGCGCAGTCGGGGCCCCACACGGCATCGGCGCCGGACAGGTCGCGCTTGGGCACGAACGAAAACGAGATGCTGTAGCGGTCGCGGGCGTGCTGGGGCGCGGAAAAGTACGGCGACGACGCCGGGCAGGCGGCGGGCAGGCCGGAGAAGTCGCGGATGCGCACGGCGACGCGCGCGGTGAGGTGCTCGTTGGCGACGAGCACCGTGTGCGGCGTGTTGACGCGGACGGTGGCGTGCGACGCCGGGTCGTACGACGGCCCGGCCGTGACGTGCAGCTTGTAGCGGCTGTGGAGGGGCAGCGGCGGCGGCGCTTCTGGTTCTGGTTCTGGTTCTGGTTCTGGTTCTGGCTCTGGCTCTGGCTCTGGCTCTGGCTCGGCCTCCCGGTCGACGACCACCGGCTCCCGCACCGTGGCGGCGGCGGCAGAGGAGGATGTGTTGGTGGTGCTCGTGGCGGTGGTGTAGGAGGAGCTGCTGCGGGGGCTTGTGGTTGCCGAGCTCGCGGTCCGAGACGCCGCCGCCGCGGAGGGTTCGTCGGCGATGAAGCCCGCCCTGGAGTGGGCTGCGGAGAAGGTTGCGTCGGAGCTGATGTTGGCTGGCGTGGCGGCCGTCTCGGCGACCGTGGCCTTGGGCTTGGATCGCGAGAAGGGCGATGCCCTGGCAAAGGCGTCCTTGAGTCGTGATGCCATATCCAGCCGTGTGGTTGTGATAAGATTGCGAAGGTTGGGATGGAAATAGTAGGTTATTTCCCCAGGCAGGGACAGCAGCCACAGGCTAGGTATATACGAGCGCAGGCTAAGCCCACTTCGGTCTCAAACGCTTGCACAGCCCTGTGTCCATCCACGCGTTCGCCGGCGTGCATTGCTGATGACAGTCAACGTCAGCCTTCACATGGGGTGCGTTCTGTGTCAAGTCTGGAGCACCAGTTGCGTCATGACGAATTCCCCTGCGCGGGCCAGTCCGTGTCTCCGCATATCTCAGATGCAGCCAGCCAATCACAGCCTGCTGACGCCGCCCTCTGTTCCGCACACGGCCCCACCCGGAAGGGTATCAACATTAACATTGATGAACTACTACTTCAACTCCCTACCCACTTTCCCAAGGCCCTGCCGATCATGATGAATAGTTGCCCCGCTTGCCGCCGCGCTTTTGCCGGTCGAGATGTCCCTTGAGACTTTTCCGCACGTCTGTCAGGCTGCGCTTGTTCTTCGACTTGGCCTTGCCAAGCGTCATCATGAAGTTCTTCTGCCGTGCCTTTTCCTTGTTCGTCGTGCTCTTGCCCTCTGCAACCTTCTTTTCCTTGCGCTTGGCCGTAGTCGACTGGTGCCTGTCCGGCTTGTCCTCTCTAGCCCTCGCAACTTTCTCCTCCTTCGTCTTGCGATGCGACAGCATGGCGAGGCCTTCGATTTCCTCTGCCGTCAGCGGATCGTCGGAGCTCTTCGCTGCTGCATTGGCGCGACGATGTGCCGGGAGATGAGAGTTGACTTGAGCTTGTAACCGCAGCTCCTGGAGCTTCTGCAGGTCAGCCGGCGTCAAGATGCGCGTTGTAGCGAGCTTCCAGGCCGCCTCCTCCTTCTCCTTTGCAGCCTTCGCCTCGGCCTCTGGGTCCTTCTCCGTCTTCTCCGCACTCTCGTCGCCACCCGTTTCCTTCTTTGCCTTCTTTGCGGGTGGCTTCTCGTCCTCGCTGTCGCTGATTTCGATGTCCTCGCCATCCTGCTCGACGTTGATCCAGCCACCCGAGTCGTCGCTGTCCGAATCTGACTCGACGTCCCAGTTGTCCCAGTCTTCCTCCTCAGCCCCATTCCCATCGTCAGGACCATCTGGATCCAGCCCCTGCTCCACCCGCTTCTTTCGTCGCTCCTCTTCCCTCCACTTTTCAAGAAGCTCAAGCCCTTCGAAGCCTCCCCCAACGTCAACTTCACCGTAGCGCCTCTCCTTACGGTCACCAGTCCGCAAGCCCATGGCAGCTTCCTTGCCACGGTCTCGCTTCTTCAGCATTTCCGCACCGACTTCTCTGTACAAGCTAAGAAGACCCTTGGCTGCCATCATAACGCCCTTGTCCTTGCTCTTGCGATACATGACCAAATCTTGCAGTAGAGTGTCGTTCATTGCGAGAGGTTGGCGCACGCAAATTTCGCGAATGGCGTTGAGGCCGGCCGAGGCAACCTCAGCTGCTGCCGCCTCGGAGACAAATTCATTCGCAATCTTGGTGACAAGAGGCTCCAGGACATCGGGCGGGACTAATGAATGAGTGGCTTGAGCAAGGGCAGCGAGGAATGACGTGACCGAAGGTTGCTTTGGGGTGAGAAATCTGGCAAAGGTCAGCTGCAGCCGATCAAAGGACAAAATTTAGGGAGCGTACTTCAGGAAATAGGAGTAGAGGCTGATGACGAACAACTGATGCAGCCCCACAAGACGAGAGACAAGGTTAAGAACATGAAGCTTTTGCTCAAGGTTCAGCTTCGACTTTGAATTCTGAAGATGTCTGTTGAACAGTGCCTCGGCGAAACCTTGCGGGTCGTGTAAAAGGTGCAGAGCCGAAAAGTTGAGCGGGTGAGGAGACTTCTTCTTGCGCTCTTTCTGTAGACATTGTTAGTCTCGAGTATAGTCGAGCCGCAGGGCATTGAACATGCCTTCTTCACCATGGCGGCGGCCTTTTTGAGTTCCTTTTCCTTCTTCTTCGTCTTCTTGTTGATTCCGGCCTGATGCTTCAGCTTCCCCATGTCAATCTCCTCGTCACTGCTCTCATCCTCTGCCGCCTCCTCGCGCTCCTTGTCGCCTCCCAGGAAGAAGCGAACGCCGCCGATGATGACTTTCTCGTTTTCCGACAAAGCAGCCTCCTTCATGATCTCGACAGTCTTGGCGTCTGTCCAAATTTGCCTTTTCCACAGCTCGCGCGTGATCTTCACGGCCCACAAGCCCTTCGGAGAGGTGCGGTCGGATGTGAGAAGGTTGAAAAGGACCGTCTGCATAGTCCTGTTCAGACGATGGTTTGTGGTTTTCGCGTTGGACGAGCGAAGGTCGGAGAGGATCTTGGAGAAGAGCAGACTGCGGAAGGTCTTACTGGGAGTGGAGACGAGGATGGGAAAGAGAGTGTTGAGTAGGCTGTTCACACATCAGCCAGCGGCTCGCAAGGCGGGGTGCGCTCAGCGATGGCTTACCGTGGAGAGTCAATCACATCTCTGTTCCGGAGGAGCACCAGACTCCCAACAAGCTTGTCGCGCAGCTCGGCCTCCAGAACAGCGTGATGTGTAGTGAGGAGGTTGATCAGGTCATCCGGAAGGGCAGCGGTCAGTTTGGGGTAGCAATCGGCGCAGTGCGAGACGAAGTCGACGTGGTCGCGCAAAGACACCAGCCCATTCTCGTCGCGCGAGGTTGGATCTTGCATGAAAACATCGCGAAAGACCTCGTATTGGTTGTACTGGCGGCGGAAATCATCTTCATAGGAGCTAGGGGCTCGTCAGCGTGTTGCGAGCCTGGTGCGGCGGAGACACGGGTACCTTGGATCGCGGCGAACTTTGTACTGTAGGTTGGCCCTGCAGGGTGGTCAGCGGGAGACAATGTAGGCTGGAGGGCTGGACGTACAAATCGGCCTCGACCTTCTCGAGCGCACCGACTTTGCGCTTTCCCATCTTGACGGAAGTTCTGGTCTCGAGCAGTTGTTGCGACGGGCAGCTGCAGTGGGCGCTCCGCGGAACTTTTTTGGGCGGCCCTGGTTCTGCCGCCTGTGGCCGCCCGCCGCCCGCGATCGACGCAAGGATCTGGGCTGCCTCTGACTCGCCTCTGACTCTCCTCGTTCTCGTACATACATTCAAGGACACTTCATCACGCATTGCTTGTTCCATTGAACTCGGGTATCTCAAACAACAGCAGCCCCTCCCTCATGCCGTTCGCTCAAGCCCAGTCCAGCCGGCGAACTCCAGCACCGCCAGAGCGAACGACGATCCCGCCATGACGCTAACGACAACGATCCCATCGTCGCCCGGATATGTCCTCGATTTCTCACCCCCGCCTTCGGCTGCTCTGTCGCTCTCGATGACTGCCGCTGCCACCTTCAATGTCAAGGCGATTCCCAGCAGCATCCAGAAGCCCACGTTTGCCGCACGCGCGCCCCTCGTCTTCCATTGCAGTCTATTCGCCAACACCGCAATGAGTCCCACATAGCTGAAAGGCACCAGGCCGATGCCGACGTCCTTGTTTGACAGCAGGGCTATCTCGACGGATACCATGGCAACCATGGTGGCTACTGTGACATAGTAGAGGGCTGTGAAGAGACGCGTGTGGGTTGCTGGCCGCGGCACCAGTTCGACGTCCACACATGGGGGGCGCTCGTTCTCTATCGGCTTGGTTGGTTTGAGAATCGAGGATGCACGTCGGTGACGCTTCGGATTCATCCGCTGAGGGAGGAGCGCGAGAAGGAAAAGCACAAACGCCCATGTTGGTAGTGGAATGACAATGGTATCGAGGAAACAGCTTGTTGGTAGGTGTGGATGAGTTGGTGAGTGTGGCCCAAAGCCCTCCAGGCGGTTGCGGCAGAGCGACATTCTCCCGTCGGCCGTTGGCAACGAGGCTCGCTGATGGCAAGTGCGCAACCGCGCTGAGGGCATAGGAGAGGCTTCATGGCCGCGCGAGGCTCGCCCCATTTATGAGCCTGGTCCACGCATATAAGGTAAGTTTTGGTGCGCGCTTTTGGAATGCGCACTAAGATGGGCAGCACAGGAGAGGGCTGCCCTCTCGTGAGTGCCAAGTGAGGAGCAACACCACCTTTACTTTTAGGCTTGACGCTTGCGCTGGATCGCGCAATATACACAGTTTTGGCCGCGCTTCTTTTCATGGCTCGTCGGGAAAAGGCGCCTTTCCGACGAGATGGCTCAGCACGAAACAGCTCGGTGTTTTGTAGGGTTGCTAGGTACGTGTTCCCGGCTTGCACGCTTCTCCGCACTCTCATCCCTGGGTATCCCAGGCTCAAGTAAGGATGCCAACATGCTGCGTTTCACTTGCCATTCCGCGCCAGAGTAAGGAAAGCATCTTCACACCTCGCACCATGTCTCCTGCTGTCCTGGTTGGTGGAAGCCCTCGCTTTTCTCACTTAGCTGCGCGTGCCAATGAATGCTCCAACCGCATCCGGAAATCGGGCCTCCTGGTTGCTACCCACACCTGAAGGAACCTTGTGAAACCGCAGAGGAACGACTGAGGGCCGAACCTCTTTTCCTTCTTCATTTGCATCAGGGAGTTTTAACCCGCTTTCTCTCATCTAATGTATCTCCTGGGCTCATCGTCGCCGGATCTTTCTCGGCTGCAGGTAAACAATGTGATTTGTCACTTCTAACTTGGCGATGGGAAACGATGATCCTCTAAGTCATTGCGAGTGCCGGGGGAAGAGTGCAACGTTGATAAAGATGTTGCAGACAACAAGTAGAGCTATCGTGCACGGTTTTCGTTTCTTTCCTGAGCCAGCGCCTCTAGTCTTCTAGTGTACCTGTTTGGACATCTTGTTTCCTTTCCATGTGGCTGAGCTGGCCTGCCATAGTAAGTCGGAGCAGTATTGCAAGCTGAACGCATTACGGATCTAATATCGTAGGATCATTCGCATGCCGTCTCGAGCTACTTTGGCTTAACGCTCCCGAATTTGCCAAACGAGCCTCGAGAATAACCACATGGTATGGAGGAGGAGGGTCATCGGTATTGTTTCCAGAATCTTGCAGTCGTTGAGTGGATTACTAGAGGGGGTGCGTTGCAAAGCTGCATGATCCGACACGCAAGGAGAGGTAAACCTAAAGCCGGAGTTGAGGGCAAAGCGGTGGTCCGACATTACCGATAAGCCCGTCCATCCCCACCTTTGGACCGAGTACATATATCTGGACTGGGCTGAAGCAAAGCAGAGAACAATCCTATCACTCGATCGTCCGATGACAATGGCCGCCGAAACACCAGGCCAGCGCCCCAGCGGCCCCGACGGCCCCGTCATCCTGACCCTCTCCCCCGCCGAACTCTCCACCCGCACCCTCAGCACCCACACCATCCAACGCGCGCTCCACGCCCTCCACTCGGACGGCCTCGTCGCCCTCGCCAACGCCGTCTCGCCCGCCCACCTCTCCGCGCTCAACGAGCGCATGCAGCGCGACGCCGCGCAGCTCCTCGGGCAACCGGCCGGCGTGCACCGCAACTTCGGCGCCGCGACGGGCAACATCCAGCAGGAGCCGCCGACGACGCCCTCGCTCGTGTACGCCGACGTCATCGCCAATTCCTTCGCCACCCAGCTCACCGAGTGCGTCCTCGGGCCCCGCCCCGTGCTGCGCTTCTACTCGGCGAACACGGCGGCGCGCGCCGAGGGCCGGCAGCCGGTGCATGTCGATCTGGAGTTCGGCGGCTATCCGACGCAGTTTGCCTTTGGGTATTGCGTCAACGTGTGCTTGGACGAGGTTGGGCTGCAGAACGGGGCGACCGAGGTGTGGCTGGGCAGCCATCTGGTGGCCATGGCCGAGGGTCGGGACTGCGTGGATGTGATTGACGGGAGGATGGCGAGTGTTTTTCCAAACTCCCCCCTTTCTCTGCCCGGGCACGCCGAGATGCTGACTGTTGGTTGATGGGGCTGCAGGTCGAGGAGAGGAGGAGAGTCCGGCCGCCGGTGAGGACGTGCTTGCCCAAGGGGGCGTTGGTGATCCGGGACTTCAGGCTGTGGCATGCGGGGATGCCCAACCTGACGGATGTGCCGAGGGTTATGCTGGTCACAATCCATTTTGCGAGGTGGTGGAGAAGCAAGCTGAAGATCAAATTGGAGGAGGGCTCGAGAGGGAAGATCGAGTGGGGCGGGCTGGAGCCGGCTGTGGAATGGGTGGGGGACGGGCACGAGTATCTGAAGGGGGCGCATGACTTCACATTTGCGCAGGACG
Source organism: Diplodia corticola (assembly GCF_001883845.1). Lineage (NCBI taxonomy): Eukaryota > Fungi > Ascomycota > Dothideomycetes > Botryosphaeriales > Botryosphaeriaceae > Diplodia > Diplodia corticola. Next base: position 235,390 of record NW_017971534.1, read on the forward strand.
TGGACTAGGGGTTGATCAGGCCGACGCGGGCACTGCTACACCGTGGCCATACTGCATCGGGGCGCGTGTGCCGCCTTGCTGCGCCGCCTTGACACCACTGCCCGTCAATGCCTCGACCGCCGCGACCGCCAGTGCCGTCGTGAGCACTCGGCTGCCCACTTTGACCTGGGTCTTTCCGTACGAGCACAGCCATCCCAGCCCGAACGAACCGTCCTCCTGCTGTCTCGTGAGCAGCCGCTTCAGGTCCATCTCATCCCGGATGCCCATGTAGTGGCACGCCAACACCCGCATCGCCAGCCCCAGCGAGTCGGCCGGGCTGTTGATGCGCTCCATGAGCCGTTCCCGCAGCAGCGCCGCCGTGCTGCGGAACAAGTCCGAGTTCCGGTTCTCCACCAGCAGCCGGGCGAAGAAGTAGAGATACACCTCTGGCTGCGGGTAGTACCGCGTCCCGTTCATGTACCCCCGGAAGAAAAGCACGTCCTGGATCCAGGCCTTTGTCGCCTGGAGTCCGGGCTCATTGCCGCGCCCGAACTTGTAATGCAGCCGCACGACGTTGATGCACACGGCAGCATCTGTCCGGCTGTTCGTCTTGTCGAAGTACACCTGCGCACCGCTGTTCAGCACCTTCTCGGTCATTGCTGGCTGGCTGCCCTCACCTTGACGATCCCGTCCGCTGTTCTCTGCTCCGCTGACATCATCTCATCCATGATCGAGTGGGCCATCTTGTTGTCGAGCTGCAGCACCTTGAACGCGTACGACGTCGTGTCCACGTCATCACATATCTTTTGGGGCATTCCGAGCGGTGCTTCTCCCAGTCAGTCCCCTATCCACGTCGGCAGCTGGAGTTTCACTGACCTGCAAAGTAGTTCCACGTCCGGTCGAAGGGCCTGTGGTTCAGAAGACTTCTACAATCTCGTAGTCAGCAACCTTGGCCGGAATGGAGACATCTTTCCTGACTGCTCACCCGTCCCCCATTGCCTCGTAGGCAAGCAGCTGTGCAAAATTATCGTCGATGCAGTCCCCCCGGTCCGTCTCCGAGCACTGCTCCTTGGCATGTCCGCTTATCCACGCTCGCCCTCTCTGGGCCGGATCCTCGAGCAAGTTCAAGAGTTGCCTTCGCACATTGGCTGCGTCATCGAAAAGGATGGCTTCCCGGAAGCCGAGCGAATGGGCGGCCACGATGTTGTCCGGCTTGTCGTCCACAAAGACGGACTCGGCAGGCGACGTCCCCGTCTCGCTGAGCACGTGGCGGTAAAAGCGAAGCTCGGGCTTGCGCATCCCAGTCTCACAAGACGTGAAAATGCAGTCGAAGATATCCCAACCAAACGGCTTCCGGCGGAGCATTTCCCAGTCGGGTCGAGAGATGTTGGACATGGCATAAACGCGTAGGTGAGGGTGCGCCGCCCTCAAGCCTCGGATTGCTGTGACCACGCCGTCATTCTGCACCAGCGAGTTCCTGGCCAACTCAAACGCCGCCGCCACGTCGGTGGTGGAAACGCCGCCTTGAGCCGCCAATCTCGCGAAGCACTCATCCTCGCTGATCTTGCCACAGTCGTAGTCATACCACGTATGCGAGTCGCGGAACTCTTTGAAGAGCTTTGGGCTGATGCCAAGTGTCTTTGGTGGGACCCAGCTGCAAAGCACATCGCCAATGTCGAAGATGATGGTCTTTACAGAATCGCCTGCCATTGTCGGGGGAGGGGATGAGATGAGGTTTACAAGAAAGATAGATACAAGAAGATGCGGTGTTGCTCCAAAGACAAGTACACCACGGTTCCATGTGAGCTTATGCTGATCACCGTGGTTTTTTATATCAAACGCTTGAGAAGTTCCAACTGTGTCAGCCTAAAAAGAGGCAGCTACGTTCGCCTGTACCTTAGTGCCAACGCTAACAATCTTATTCTTTTTCTTTTTGGAAAATGCTCATGGTAAACGAAACAGGCTACACAGCTAAGCCAAAGAATACAGCACCAAGCTTCCGGCGCGACCGAACACGATGCAACCCTCGGAGTATCAGACAGACTCTCATTTGCAGACAGGAAGCCCCCCTAACTGCACCAAGGCCTCCTATTGAGCCTCCTTCAGCTAGGTCAGCACTCCACCGCACAGGTAACTTGTCCAATGATATAGCCGGTCCTAAGCAATACCCTGCCCCAACGAGGTCTCGTGGACGCTGAAATCATTCAATGTTCCCGTGGGATTCGATCGGAGACCAGAAGGCAGCTGAGAGCCCCACTCACATGGCTGTTCCAGTGGCTTAGCAGCACTTGCCAGGTTCTTTTGCGACGTTGAAAAGATGCGATGCTCCGGGCTTGCCGCTGCGGCGTCCTCATTTTCAGCTACTCTTCTTCAGCATGGCGATTCATGTGCGGCTGAACAGGCAATACGTATGTACCCACACGCCCCTCCCTTCCCACCCACCCAATGAAAAAAAAACAAAGGGTTTGAACCACAGGATCAAGGCTTCAGATCATGGGTTGCCTCAGCCGCGCTAAGCCCTACGGCACTTGGGGGTAGCGTAGCAATCCGCTAGTGCAGCTCTCACATCACCTCCGGCTTCCGACCACGCAGACATGGACTGAGTCAACATCTGCGCGGCGCGGGCCGCGAATGACGTGCCGCATCAATATTCTTATCGTTGAGCCGAACAGAAGCGGAAGTAGGGTCGAATCTGTGTTGGTGGTGGTCACCAACGGCACAGCCTCGCTGACCCTCCCCACCATTGCAGGGCTAAGCGAGCCCGTACGCCTACTACGGTAGACCGACAGCCCAGGTTCGGGAACGAAGGAGAAGGCAACACTCAAGCCACGTCTCTTTCTTTCTTTCTTTCTTTTTTTTTTAGTGCCCTGCACGCCGACTCAACGTGAGACCCGCTCCCGAGTTCCAGGGATCCTGGTCGATGTTGCCTACAACGACGATCCCCCAACTTTGCTGCGCCCCAACACTGCTCCAGCAGCTGTTCAGACTGTCTTGGTAATCATTTCTGCCTCGCCGTGGCCTCACGAGCGCCCGCCGGTGGGGGTCCGATCAGAGCCTGCAGCCTTGGGATGAAAGTCACGGCGCCGCCGAATAACCCAACGCAACCCGGTTCGTCTTCTCGGGCGGCTGCGTCGCCAGGACTGCCGCCCCTCTTCGTCATCTTGTAGCACTCTTTCCCTTTTATCCCGACCTTCCACCTCCCTTACACACAACATCGGCTAGGGGCAAGTCAATATTTCCACTTCGATGCAATATGATTACGAGGTGGCGAAAAGAGATTTTTTTTTTTGTTTCTACGAAAATTTTCTGCAACGAGATCATAGACTTCAACCCGAGATAGGATGACCTAAACCACTCTGGGCTTTCCCAACTGTCCTGCCCATTTTCGAAGCCCGCCAGCCGAAGCCGAGTCCCTCAAACGATTTCATACATCAGGTGTTCAATCATAAGAGAGTCTGCTCGGCGAGCATGAGGAGACGCAGCTTCCTGCTGGCCAGATTGGCCAGCCGTCGTCGGCGCCGGGCCACACTTTGGTGAGCCGTACGGATTGAATTGCACCCGCATCGGCCCGCAAGGGCATACTTGTTCGGACCAATACTTCTGGGTCTTGACCCTGGCCCTGAATCACATGTTAGACGGTGTCGGTCGAGGATGCTGGGGGAATATGAGAGATCAAAACGTACTGGTCCACGTCGATCGTGCACATGGAAAAGTAATTCCTTTTCAAACTGGGATCCTTTGGCTCCCCGAATTTGCAGGGACACAGCCCTGCCATCCTTTCATGGTCAAGTTGTCCCATCATCCTAATCACGCGTTAGTTGGAGTCGGACAATAGTGAATACTAGGTGAACGTGCATAAAAGGTATCAGGCCGTCTGCGCCGGGGAGGGGCGGCAATTCTGAAGTGTGCAGCGGAGCTGCAAGGGCCGGGGCGGCCTGAGCCATGAGAACAGCGCAGGCGATGATGGCGTTGGAGAACTTCATGTTGGAAGAGTCGATGCGTAGACTGAGTGTGGCGGGATAAATTTACGATGTGGAACGAGCGGCCTTTTATATTCGCAGCAGGTGTTGCGCTGCCTGTGAACACTATCAAAACTTTGGTTCGTTGAAGAAAATCTGCCGAAACGTTTGATCGCAGCCAGACCGTGCGCTGTAGAGAGCCATGGATCAGAGCCACAACGCGCCTATTTTCCCTACAGCGTTGCAAACTAATGGAAGGCACAAAATCTTAGCATCCGCTTGTCGTACGTATCCTCTCAACATGGTCTAACCCTTTTGGTTCAAAGTCAATGCATATAGATCTACGAGACTTAGGTCTCATTGGTTCTAAAGACTGCGGTTGAATTAACACGCCGAGATACGGTAGTCGGGATAAGCAATATAGGTCTTCGGTTCCGCGATAGCCACCTCTGTGCGAGATACACGGTAAACCAAGGAGATTGAGGACCGGCAAACAATATTTCCATTCACATAAAAACGAAGCCCCACCAGTCAGTAAGGCAGTCAGGCTTTTGTGGAGGGCGGTTTTCCCAGGTTCTTTCCCCCCTGCGCCCCAAAAAATAAATTGATGAAACGCACACGGAGGCACCTTGGGCCTGGACGCCTGCCTTCTGCTGATGTCATAATAGAACCTGGCAAGCTTCGTGGTCTGGCCATGTACGGTATCTGTACTTCACGGCAAAACCTGTGCACAAGCAGATAAGCCGGTGGGTGCAATATGGGAAGCATGGGTGCGAGGACCTGTGGCGAACTAAACATGAAGATATCCCACTTCACCAGGAAAGCTCGCCCAGAAGTCTTGGGTCGCGTTCATGAACATGGCATCTAGATCCGCGTCGGAGATATTCAGGTCTACATTAGACCAATCCTGGGTGAGGAAAGCATCGTCGGTGATGACCTGATCCACAGGGTTCGTGGCCCCTGCAGACTCAGCCCTGGCGGGAACGCTTGCATCAAGCGGCTTGGTGGAGTCAGCGGAATCGTAATTCAGCAGGCTTTCCCTGCAACTTACATTTGAGCTTGGTACTGCTTGGTTGCTGCCTTCTTCATCGGGCTGCACGGGCGACGGCTGAAGAGCGCCATAGTCGATCATCGCACTGCGAATGGTTCGCTGCTCGGCGTCCGGAATGCTACCACCACCCTCAACGTGGACCCTACGGTAACAGGCCTGCATGCGTTTGATGGTTTCAAACTAACGAGTTGTTAGCACATGGGCTTGCTGGCCCGTACGGAAGGCAGTGTACCCATTGTTGGGCCATTGGCCACTGCTCCTTCATCTCTTTCAGGAACGTGCATCCTCGAACAATCTGTTCCTTGCTCTTGGCCATGGTCATGACCCCATCCACGTCGTCGAAATGGAAGCTGTTCCGGTAGACGATGACACCCACGGCGGTGTAAATCGTGAAGCCAATCCAGGGAACGAGTCCGCGGACAAAGTAGAAGCCAAAAGACTGGATCTTGTCGACCATTTTGCACACAGTGGTCGCCACTTCGAACAACTCTCTTCTCGACGATTTGCGCCACTCGGCCCAATCAAAACTTTCCCGGGGGCCGACGCCGTTGGTTTGGGAGTCCCGACCAGGCCCGAGCACCGGCAGGTACGCCCGATGAAGAAACATCAAGCTCATGAAATGGATGCAGTGCATGTATATGAAGCCTTGGCCCTGCTCAAGCGCATTGTGGGCCTCCAGAGTCCAGATGCTGTAGTGGAGCCGGACCGGGAGGGATTGCGACCACGCCCGAAGGGAGGCAGAGAGCTGGTGAAATCTGGAAGTCGGCACCCACGGCAGCTCTTCGTCCATGAGGTTCGAACAGGCCCAGGACGCCACGGCGCCCCACACATCGGCAATCCGCAGACTGAATCCAATGACGCCAAGGTTGCCCAGGGGCAGGATGGCGGAATGGGGACTGAACGAGCCGTCCACCCTTGGGCATCGCACGGCTTCACCAAAGACATACAGGTCGGTCTCACAAGGCAGCTGGATTCTCATGTCCGCGGCAGAAAGAGAGCGCTTCCGGCCTTTGCCGCCGCTCAAAAGGCTGTCCATCAGGAAGCAGGTCCAGGCGGTGCGGCGGCGTTCTTCGGCGACGATGAAGTCACGGGGGCTCACCACGGCGCTGGCCGAAAGCGGAGGCTCCTCGCAGAGATTCAGGATCTGGACCATGCGGATGGCCATGCCCAGGTAGAACCAAGCCCTCCTGCCGTTGCCGGCACCCCAGTCGTGGCCGGTCAGCATCAGCAGGGCCTGGATGCGCGAAAGACTGGGCGTCTCGATCTCGGGCTGGAGGATGTGGCGAGCATGGGCGGCGAAAGCCTTGCTGGCATCAGTCGGGGTGGCGTAGGGCCCCGGGGCGTGGCGGCTGAACCTGCGGGCGTCACGGTGAGGATGGATGGCGTCGGCGGGGTGGGAGCTCGCGGGCACGTGAGACGTACCTTACGGCAAGCGCCAGGATGGCCCACACAACCCATGGGTCGAGGGTCTTTTCGCTGACGCGGGCCAGGAGGGTCGGGGTGTGGTGGAAGCTCCACTTGTAGGAGCAGCGCAGATAGCTGTTCTTGACCTCGTCCGTCAGCAGCTGGAAGCCGTCGACGTCCTGCAGCGACGTGTCGAGGCCGGCGGGGAACAGGGCGCGCACGGCAGCCGAGCCGTCGTTGGCGTAGGCGGGCGGCGGGCGGGCGGAGGGCGAGGGGTTCTCGAGGGGAGCTGGAACCCCAGAGGTCTGGCGGCGGCGCTTCGACTGCCGGTGGATGGCGGAGGTGCCGGGCGGCGGGAAGCGGCATTGGTCTGCGCGGCCCGCGGCGCGGCAGCGGTCACAGGGCGGTTTGTCCTGGTGGATGCATTTCTGCTTGGCATTGCGACACGACACGCAGGCAATTGGATTCCGCATCGAGGAGGCTGTGGCTGGTTGCCCGGATGGTGGAGCCTACGGAAGCGCGGCCAAGGGCAAGGCCGGTGTTGCTCCGACCGCCACCCCAGCCCGATGTCGTGGCCGCTTGCTCAAGTCACGCAGGGTGCACTTCTTGTGAGATTCTGCCACGTCCATGGGCTTCTACCTATCTCGGAGACGGTGCTTGACGCGCTGCTCGGATGTCCGTCCGAGTCCTGTAAGCCATCGCGCGCCACTGCTCGTCAGACGCCGCCATGCTGTCGCGCCCAGCACCCGACGTCCTCACTGCGTACGATCGCTCCACGTACACGACGTTCTCCGGCCGCTGCAGCCTGACGCTTGCCTCCTCCTCGTCATGCCCCTCCGCGAGCGGCGCCAGCTCGATTCCCTCCTCTTCGTCCCGCCCGACCATGTTCTCCTGCGACGAGTTGTCGCCCTCATTCACCGAATATCCCGGTACGTTGGTGTCGACTCCAAAAGCAGCGCTGTCCGACTTGGAGAGCTTCTTGGGCGTGCCGCTACTTTCCGTGTTGTCCGATCTGCTGCTCTTGCTTCCAAACACGCGTTTCCGCCGCCTTGGCGAGTCCTCCGCTGGCGCATTCGCGGCCGCGTTTATCCTCGTCTCGTTCACGCTCACGCCGGTCCAGAAGCTGCGCGTGAAGAGCGGGCGCAGAATGGGCGCGTTGATCGACAGGATCCCAATGATGGTTTCTCGGACCCCCCAGCGGTTGATTGTTATGCTCGACGGCGAGGACCCCAGGGTGACGGCTGCGCGGATGATGGCTGCTGTTATGACGAACAGGCCAGAGCACAGCAGCAAAGCAACCAGTGCTTTCTTGTAAAGTGGCGCCTTCAGCTGCCTAAGCATTGGCAGCGGTATGCAGAGGATGGCAGCGTCTGTAAGAGCGTCTGGGTCGGTCAGCAAAGACGAAGCTCGGTGCACAAAGACTCGGCCTTACTGAGAACGACCGTCACTAGGAAATTTTGCTTCTTCAGTGTACACTGACTCGGCGGAAGAGGCCTCACGTTCCAATTCTGGTAGAATCTGAAATGGTGATTAGCGATACGTCTTGAGGAGCAAGCGAACCGTTTGCCGTACGGTCGGCATCCAAGCGATATCGTCAGTACGACAGCCACATACGACGCGGCAGTAAAACATGCCAGGTATTTCAGGGCTCTGTGTTGCCAAAGCCCAAACGTCAGGCGTTTGCTGTACGATGTCAAGACCTGTGCCATCTTCACCAACCCAACGCACTTACTAGAAGAGCAGCGTGGCCTGTCAATCGAATTAGCGGGGCATGGTGCAAGCAAATGTAGACTGTGTCTTGACTGGAACAGGAACAGCACGTCCATTCCTACGGGCTCGAGAACACGGAGCTTCTTGGGTCCGAGGAATGACGAATCAAGCGAACTGGACACGGTTGTCAGGAGCCCGGGTACGATGCTAATGGGCACTGATCACACATGCTCCTTGGCTCCTTCTCATACCAGCAATTTGTTACAGCTGCCTTGCTTCCGCATCCGGCGCGTGCATTGGTTCAGAGCCGTGCTGCCCTTGTATCAGTCTGTCACGGTCAGGTTACTTACCTTCATGCACCAAATAAGGGCCGTATAGGAATACCAGGCAGCAAGTTGCATCTTCGACCCGTATCTTAATCGTTCACGTTCCGGGTCCGTTAACCCGTCTATCGTAGCTGGAGGTACGTCCACATTCGTCCCACACCTATCTGAACCTACGAGTCAGTGACTGGCTCCAGGTTGACGTATGCATAGACGTTTTGGAACTGGAATCGCCGTTGCAAATCGAGGATTCAGGAAAGGCGGTGGCGCGGGGCGATTGCATGGACTTACAGCATATATCCACAAACGCGGCATCGCAAGTGTACATTGCGAGTGTCTGCGTCCGTCAGAACAGACGTAAAGGGTCAACAGATCACTTACCGTTATCGTCATGTAGTCATCACCTGCGAACCCTCGAAAGCCAACCATCCTGATCCTCACCCCGAATCGTAAGAGGATAACGGTAACCCCGATTCCGAACCAAGCCCATACCTCTGGGAGAAAGGAGGAATCATGTCTCAATAAGCTGTCCAAGCCAGTGGAGGCCATGGCCATTGCTGCGCGTGCCGCGGACGCGGCGGTCGGATCGGGTCGGAATCAGGTAGAGCGAGAAGTCGGGGAACGACGCGAGTTTCTTGCATCCGTGTCTCTGGCTAGAGCGGCAAGCACAACGGGGATGACGACAAGGAAACGCGAAAGAGTGGCTGAATGGGGAAAGTGGATAGCATTCAGGGCGGACGGCTTAGGGTTTTGATCCCATCATGGTGGCTGACGGCCCAGCGGGGCTTTACGCAAGTGTGCACAAGGAAGCCACAGAAACTCTTTTTCTCAACAGGCTAACGAGCAGCCCCAGGACTAGCGGAAAGCGAAACCGCCCAGGTATGGCGAAGCTGCGAGCCAAGGAGTAGGTCGATACGTAAGCAGGCGAGGGCTACCTCGCCAGACCTGCGTCTTGACGGTATAAGCTCGCATGCATCGATCGATCGTGTGAGGGGTCGCCAAGGGTTCAACCCAGCGCTCGACCTCAGACCATGGCGGGACGGCGAGACCCGGCGGGAGCTGGTGAAATGGCATGGCATGCACCTGATTGAGGCTTTCGACGGGCCGACTCCCACTGCAATGCGCAGGCAGTGACAGGGTGCAGCCAAGTGGTTGCTGAGCCAGCTGAACACGCAGGGCTGCCGTGGCTTTGCAGGCAGGAACTAGGTGCATTAGATCGCCCCTCCCCGCCCGTTTCAGCGAAATCAAGGCTGAGGTGTGAGGATAGCTGCGTCCTACAAAGCGTTGGTATCTTGGGAAAGTGTCGGGTGTGTAAACGAGCTAGGGATCTGGCAGTCTTCGGCGGTATACATCCGTACGTCACCGAGATCAGCCCAGCCCGGCCTGCGCTGCTGCTCTTGACCGTTGACGAAGCCGCGACTAGAATGCGGAGGTTGGTTCCAGAAAAGCATATCCGGCAAATCGAAGGCGACGGGGGCATGTCCGTCGGCAGTGTTATCCGCTGTCCAATGACACGCGCTGGCAAGGGCAGTACCGTCGGCATCCTCGGCTGACGCCGGTCTGACGCCGAGTACCTTTGTTGCGTAGCAGAGGCCCGGGGCTCACCTGTCCTATCTGGGAGAAAGAGAACGGCAAGCGACTACTTCTCCAGTCCTCGACACAGCGTATGCAACTCCTGCCTGCTCTCGCCGAAGTTCGCGGATCCACAGAGCTGGGCTGGGTGGGCTTGCTGTCCTGGTGGGCCTGGCGTCCTGGTGGTCTCGGGCAGAGCGGCGAGCGGAAGCCGGAGGAGCGTCGAGCGAGTGCCTGGAGGGCCATGAGGATCTGTAGGTGGGATGCAATGGATGGGAGGCGAGTGACGCCAGCCCTCTCGGCCGGGTCGGCGCCGGCAAAAGCCAGTTCCGGCCGGAGGGCAGCAGCGACCGTGGAATTGGTTCCGCTCGCCAGCCCAACACCAGCTTACGAGATCTCGTCCTCCGCGCCCACGCTCCATGACTTCGTACCGCCGCCTGAGGGTGCCACCATTCCGCCGCCTGGGGAGGCCCCTCGCGCCCGCACCCATCGTGCCATATGAAGTCCCCCGCGCCGGTCGTCCTCATGGCTTCACTCCTCGCAACTCTCAAAAGGGCCATCCTCCCGACTGCCACCGCGACTGAAATCCAGCAGCCTTTCCACTTCGCCGCCAACCAGACTTCTGCCCACATGCCCCGCGCTCCGGTCATCTGTGTGTCTCATGGCGGCGGGCCAATGCCCATCCTCGGCGATCCTGAGCACGAAAAGCTCGTCAAGTCGATGCGCGAACGAGTCCCTGCCATCCTGAGATTGGGCACTCCGGAACAGCCTCGTGCCATTGTCCTCGTAACCGCCCACTGGTCCGAACGTAACCCCACCATCTCCAACGGCCAGGAACATTCGCTTCTCTACGACTACTACGGCTTCCCTCCCGAGACCTACCAACTGAAGTACGACGCGCCGGGCGCCCCAGATGTCGCGAACGAGGTCGCTGAAGCCATGCGGGCTGAGGGCTTGAAACCGGAATTCGATGGGGACAGAGGTGTGCATGCATGCGATCGCATGCGTCGAGTTGTGGTGGCTGACGACAGTGCACAGGCTGGGACCATGGCGTCTTCATTCCCATGCTTCTCATCAACCCGAAAGCCAACATACCCATCGTCCAAATGTCCGTCTTGAACTCCGAGGACCCAGTCGAACACTTCCGAATGGGGCAGGCTCTCTCAAAGCTTCGCGACTCCAACGTCGCTGTCCTCGGCTCGGGCTTTCCGTCTCTGCACAATTTACGTGCCATGTTCTCGGGCATGACACAACAGCCGTCGTTCAAGAGCCGGAACGATGCGTGGAACAGGGCCGTCAACGAGGCGGTGGCTGAAGAAGAGCCTGAAGAGAGACGGAAGAAGCTCGAAGAGTGGAGGAAATTTCCCGGGGCATATGACATGCATCCCAGGGGGGGAGCGGAGCATTTCTTACCTCTGATCGTCTGCGCCGGGGCCGCCGGGGAGGCTAAAGGGAAGGTATACTCCGACAAGTTCATGGGTCTTGACATGTTTTCCTACTACTGGAACTAGGAAGCATGGTCAAAGCGTACTGTATCATTAATGGACCGAGTCTGGAGTTGGGACAGCAAATGCAAGCCATGTACAATGCATTATTGATGAATTACATGGTTTACTTATATCTTGGAACTTTCCATAGTCCTGGATTCAAACCCGCCAACCGGCTGCGACACGTAGAGCTGCATGTCTACCATGGTGGCAAGCTGTGGGGCCACCTCCTTGAATCTAGGTGATTGCGAGTGGGCATCGATGGCGGCCTTGTCCTTGTACCTGAACGCCATTGGGTAAGCCACTGTCCGAATGAAGGGCGGGAACACGGAGACATGCGTTTCGATCATGGTGAAGACGGTCGGGCCGTCGCCAATGGACTTGTGCAAAGCATAGCGAAGGGTTCCTGGCTCGTTCTGCTGCACCCAGGCAGCATGATCGGCGAGGATCTTCTCGATCTGGCAGTGCTGGTGAGTGAAACGTCACAAACGGTGTATAGTAAGGACGCAGGGCGCACCTGATCGACCGGTTGGCCAGCCTTGGGCGTGACGATGGCGGTAACGACGATTGCTGACATGTTTGCTCAAGGCGCCAAGGTCCGTGATGTGGGATCAACGCTGCTCGAAGGCTGCAAGGCCGGGTTATAAGATATTAGACGATGAGTGAACACTTGCCGTGACCTCGGGTGCTGTGCCTCCGCCTTACCAACCCATTAAACGGCCGAGGCTCGACGCACAGTCCCACACATCCCCACTACTCGGCCGTACTGTGAGTACGGGCGTTGGATTCTCTCCGCTCATCGACAGATAGTCCCTCTAAAAACATTCTTTATGCGCGTCGTTTTGACCGGGACAGAAATCTCGATCATGCTCATGCTCCAGGAACAAGCACTTTCTCTCTTTCCTTCCACTTGTCTCCCATCCCATCGTTCTCTTCCATGCTTTAGTTGACTGACCCTTTTCACGAGCCGTGTCCTGCTTGTCCCAGAAGCACTTCATGGACGGCTAAAAAAAAAAAAAAAGTCCGTAACTGTAAAGCTAGCATCGGGATCAGTCGCCACTTCCTGGGCCACTCGGGGTGCGTACGATCACAACGAACAGATTGAATTTTGGATTTCCGAGGCAGGACTACACAGATGGCATCAACAATCTGTATTGTCTGCTTACATGCAACCCAAGTGAGAGTGCGCTAGCTGAGATTCCGCAAACCTTCTTCTCATTGCTTACTCTCACAGCGTAAACCTCTGAAAAAACTCCATAATCAAGGGCGTAGCATCATAACACGTTTGGCGGCCACCATCCGCATTCTCGTACGTGTCAGGCCAGGTGTGCCCCAAATTGGACGCGTTGTAGTGCTGCACGAGGCCATTACCCCAGCTATGCTTCCACGCCGCCGGAAACTCGGTGTCGGCGCATACGTCAGTCGTCTTGTTCTTGTCCGCATCAAAGCCGTTGCGCGTAGCCCAGTCATTCATATACTCAGGAATGTCCGCCGTGTCACCGCGCTTCGAGGTGCCGTTGTACCCGATTTGCCCATCCGCAAAGCCATGGAACTCCATGATCGGGATGGGAATTCGGCTGGGCTTGCAGGGAGGAAGCTCGCCTTCGGGTGCACCGAGCACCCCCTTGTAGATGGCTGGGCTCACGGGAGCGAAGGCAGCAATCTGGAGAGAAGCATCGGGGTCGCATGCGAGTAGAGTCGTGAAACCAGCGCCATTGGATTTACCAGTGGCATACACTCGCGCGGGATCGATGCAGTAAGTCGAGCTCAGATTCGCAATGAGCTCGGTGGTGAACTGTATATCGTTGTTCACAGAAGCGGTGGCTGAAATGTCCCCTAACCATTGGTGGGTGCCGCCGGCGGTCTCAAAAATGGCGTTAGCACCCGAGCTGGAAAGCTTGCGGCAATTCTCGACCGAGCCATGCTACTTACCGGCACGCCCTGCGGGTACACGGCAATGGCGTTCGGGTTGTTGGATTTGTTCGAGAACTGCGAGAGCTCCTCCTGGAACTTCATGTCCTTGCCACGGCCGTGATAGGAGAGTATTAGCGGCACAGGCGTGTTCGCGTCGTAGTTGTCCGGCAAGTGAATGCGGTACTGCCGCTCGACGCCAGCGATGTCAATGGTTGTGTTGACCGACACGCCGGCTTCGATGCCGTCGGGGAGCTCGTTGCCGCATCCGGCCGGAGGGCCTGCGTCTCGCGCAGCGGTCTTTGCCGGGAGGGTCGCGGATGCAGCGCCAAGGGAGGAGATGAGCGTGAGCAGGATTGGCAGCATGGCGCAGGGCTGCTCTGTACTCAGGCCACGAGGAGGGGGGGCTGAGGAGGGCACCCACTGCCAAGGGCGGGCGCCTCTTTTATCGTCGGCATCGGGGGCTTGAGTACATGGCCGAAGCGACGGAGGGCGTGTCTGATGTCAACGGCGTTGGTGGTGTCGCGGCTGAGGCGGCGGGCGGAAGGCTCGCGGGCTGCAAGCCGGGGCCGCTAGCCCAGGGCTGGACACAGGCTGGACACAGCCAACAACGTCGGGTGCTCAAACAGGCAGGCGATGCGGCCGTGCGCGCCGGATGGAGCAAGGATGGCCGGCGGGGCGGGCAACCTGCTGTTGGCTCTCTCAATAGTAATCCGCCCCCAAAGACGCGACAGGGGCGGGTTTATCTAGCGCTCTGCTAAATGCTGACCACCAGGGTCTCGCAAGAGTCGATTGGCCCGCCGAGGACAGCCGTGTTGTTGGCCTGCATATCCAGTGCAGTGCCCGCGGCGCCGCCGTGTGGCCGGTCGCCGTGGGCTGCTCGTGTAGGTATAATAGGTTCTCCTCCGGATCCTTCCCGCCCTGCCCATGCCCCCAGCCGTATGCTCCACAAGCCACACCCGCACCGCAATTGCAATGCGACCGGGCCCAGGCGCCAGGCGGAAGAGACAGCCAGCACGAGCCCGGAAGACCTGAGGAGAAGGGCCATTTGCTTCCCAACCACTGACTCCCGCCCTCCTCGGAGCCAGCCATCATGCGGACCGCGCAGTGGCCGTGTGCCTGTCCACTCTTGGTGTCGGCATTTGTCGCCGCCCAAGGCACCAGCAATAAGGACGACAGCCGTGACTGCTTCTTCCCCAACGGCATCCAGTCCAGCGGCAGCCCGTGCTTCCCCAGTCAAGCCGTTTCTCCATGCTGCGGTCCGGGCTTCGTGTGCCTTTCCAACGGTCTTTGTCAACCGGGACCAGACACCCGCCGCTCCTATCAGTACACCGTCTACCGCTCGTCCTGCACCGACCGGACATGGAACTCAACCTCGTGTCCGCAAATATGCCTGGGACGTAAGTTGCCTGCTCACGCCTCCGAAATCGCTTGCGCCAGACCCAAGAATGCGATGTGGCATGGGACTGACCGGTGCCAATCATAGCTTCCGATAGACTGGATGCCGGCCAAGGCCTGGCGACGTGCGGTACGGGCGGCTCCTACTGTTGTGGTAGGGGATACGATTGCTGCAGCAATGCCACCGACATCTTCCCTTACGAAACTGCCGAGGTCGTCACCACCATACCATACAGCAGCTCCTCCGCCACATCGGCCACGTCGTCTGTGAGTGCCACGGTATCACGGTCTTCATCCCAAGCCTCCCCAAGCAATGCTGTTGCGATTGGTGTGGGCGTGGGTGTGGGCGTAGGAGGCTTCGCCCTTTTGCTCGCAAGCATCATAGCCTTCTTCCTCTTCCGCCGCCGCAGGGGAGAACGTGGACAGCAGCAGCATGGCAGCTCCAGACCAAGCAACGACGAGGAAGGGAACCGGCCTCGTGGCTCTGAGCTGCCAACACGAGAGATGAAGGACGGCAGAGACGTCAACAGCAGTGCAACTTCGCCGCCGCCAATGTACCAATTTGATGCGCATCCGCGTAGTCCTTTCAATGTTTCGGGCGGCGAAATGGTGCCA
The DNA here is from genome assembly GCF_001883845.1 of Diplodia corticola. Lineage (NCBI taxonomy): Eukaryota > Fungi > Ascomycota > Dothideomycetes > Botryosphaeriales > Botryosphaeriaceae > Diplodia > Diplodia corticola. The sequence continues at coordinate 250,799 of NW_017971534.1, forward strand.
GGCGCACCCTTGAATCCGGCTGAGTTCCCCTCTGGGCCAGAGCGGGAGAGATATGAAATGGAAGGGGACCCGCATGGGGATGAGCAAGCGATGGCGGTGCACAGCGACGGGCAAAAACATGAGTTGGCAGGCTGAGGCATTCTCTGAGGCCATTGCACAGAAGTTGAGAGGCGGGGAACACGTGTAAATATCCCGCATCACTATCCTCTATACAGACCGCTCGAGGCAATTCGGTCTCCATGATAGAGCCCAGGGAACAGTCCTACCGGGGTCAAGGGTGGTGCTTGTAAAGGAGGGTTCAGTCTCGTGTAAGACTGCGTCCAATTGGTTCGCACATGCCAGGCAGGGCTGAATTCATCCGACGATGGAAAGTTAGTCAAGTCAAGGATATCTTGAGGCCAGACTTTTGAATTTGAATCCTGGCGTAGAAATGATAGGGAACATATGTACTCACTTGTACCTTCGTTTGACACGCAGGCAAAGCGCAGCCCTAGATCCAAGCGGACCCCCAGTTCAGAAGTTCTTTACTGTTTTTGAATAACAAGAGCGTCTTTTTTTCTGTCTGCCGTACATGTTTAGACCGAAGAAAGGACGATGCTGCTATTAGCTCCGCAAGCAACAAGATGGCCGTGTGAGCAATGTACAATCGTCGACCTCCTGTCCTCTTTGATCGTCACGCATCTCCCCGCTTTTCCCGCTATAGCATCTATCGTCTCTCAACAGCCATGAAGCTATCGCCGCAACGATATCATCGTATATGTGCGAAGACTCGCGCTTAGCAAAAATGCCATAGCTCATCCGTAGTGAAATTTATACGCCCGTTCGCGTTTATCCCGCCGGCTGGTACCAGACGCTCTTCCTTGGTCCCGATGAAGGGAGGTGATCAGCTCATTTCTTAGCAGTGCGCTCCTCGTACGCGGCCCATGCCTCCTTCCTGTACCGTTCGGCCTCTTCGGCCCTGTTGTCCGCCTCGATGATGCCACGGCCGACGATAATAACATCGGAGCCCTGCTCGTAGACTATCTGGCGAGGGCTGGTGTACTGCTGGCCTTTGCCATCGCCCATCTTGCCCTCCTGCCCTTTGGGAGGAATCTTCACGCCGGGCGTCATGGTGAGGAAGTTGTCTCCAGGCTCGGTGTTGAGCGAGCGCTGAGCGATGAAGCCCATGACGAAATCCTTTTGCTCGCGTGCAATCTTGACGCACTGCTCAGTGTAGGCACCGGTCATGAGATTGCCAGCAGAGCTCATTTCAGCGAGCAGCAGCAGCGCGCGCAGGAAGGGGGTACTGCCCAGCCTTTCCAAGATCTCGTGGGCGTCGTCATGGTGGCCCTCGTCCTCGATGATGGGAGTGGGCTGGGGGCTGATGCTCTGCGAGATGGTCGTCGAGATGGAGACGACGCTCTGCTTGCGGTCGTCGGCGGGGTTTCCGTGCTCGTCAACCTCAAGATGGCTTTGATCGGCATGATGCGCAGGAGAGGCAGAGTCCGAAGGCTCGGCGCTGATCTCGGTCTGCACGGACTGGTTGAAGGTGGCAATGGCGGTTGAAGCGGCGTCCTTGAGGGAGGAGACAATAGCCGGGCCCGGGAAAATGTGAGCATTGGTGATCTCTGCCCAGCGCGCAATGGCGAGCGGGCCGCCGGTGTACTGCTTCTGGACCGTCTCTGGACAAAACAAGACAAACGTCAGCCAATGGCACCTTTGCTGGAGGCCGCAGCTAGCTCCAAAGGAAACTGCCGCATCACGACCCGTAGGCGGCGCTGCTTGCCATCTCAAACTAGCAAATGTTTACCTCCGATATCGCCAAACTTCCTGTCCTCGAAGACCAGGAACCTCTTGCGCTTCGCAATATCGCGCAGCTGCTTGACGGTGCGGTCGCTGAAGTCGTTGATGATGTCGGCGTGAGTCTTGAGCAGGCATATCGAGTCGCCGACCTCCTCGGCCAGGCTGAGCAGGGCCTGGGTGGTGGTCACGTCGGCGGAGAGACACAGGTTGGTGCGCTTGATGGCGATGAGACGCAGCAGGTAGGCCGTCAGGGGCGAGGTCTCGGGCAGCAGGGCGCGCTCGATGTAGGACTGCGTCCAGGTGGGGTGGTATTGAGCCATGGCGGGCGAGCTGGCGGCGGCGGGAGCAGAGGTGGTGGAGCAGCTGGCGGGGCTGGCGTGCGAGATGGCGGAATCGGGCGGGTTAGAGGCTCGCGGCGGGGCCCAGAGGTATATGAGCGATCAGGGACCGTCGCGCAGCGTGCAGGTTGTCGGGGTCGACGAGGTGGTACAGGCGCACTGGGGAATCTGCGCGCTGTGCCTCGAGAAATTCATGCTGTGGATGTTCAGTGGCTGCCGGCCGCGGGCAGGGATGCTGCCCCACCCGCAGCCGTTTGGCGATCCATTCATCAGAGTCGGTGTCGCCCCAGCCCCAGCGCCTGTCGCCCCCATCGCCGCAACACCGCGCGCCAGTCGCAGCCGGCCGCACCCGCTCGGCCAGATCGCCCCCGTTTCGCAGCCCTGGCGCCGCGACCGCGCCAGAGGCCCGCCCGCCGGCCTCCTCGGTGGTGCCTCCACGCCTCGTCCGGCCGTGGAGCTAGGTAGGAGCGCGACAGTGAGGCTTGCTGCCGTCCGATCACTGCCAGAGCCGCCGTGCCCCACTGCCGGCTGCGGATGGGCTGATTGTCCAGGGTGCCTCGACCGGTCCGATACTTCGACTGCTGCCTCCTATCGCGCTCGGATGGTGGCGGCGTGCTATATCCAGCCCGCCCCCGCGACCATTGGCTACTTGGCTACAGCGCTACAACACCCCGCCTCCGCCCCAGGAAGCCATCGCCTGCGACACGAGTCCCGCGCCCACATCGCCGCGCCCAGCCCCGCACAGATGGCTTATGGGCTCCGGCCTGTGAGGCTTGCTTCCACTGTCGCGGGCACCTGCACCCCCTCGTGCGCTCTGCTCTCCCACCAATGCCTTGACGCCAATACAAATACCGAGTCCCGATTTCCAGGCCAAGTGCGTTCCGAACGCTCTCGTGCGCCATTGATTCGTGGACGATGTGCACTCTGTTCTGCTCCACCTCGTGGCTTGGTTGAGGAACATCTTTCACACCAGCCATTCAGCGACAGGAGTCTGGAGTTCGCTTCCAACGCAATTTGGCAGGACGGAGCGGCGTCTGGGGTTCCTAGATCCTGTCCTGAGTCGTGTAGTGTGCTGGACCGTCGTTTGAGGAAGCGATTGTCGCGAGCATCTCTGCTGTGGTTCGCTCAGTGTCGCCCCGGATGCGCTGAAGCCAAGGCGGCTCGGTCCGTGACGACTGTTGCGAGCGCCGAACCTTGCATTATTCCGGGGAGGTGTCTAGGTACCTAAGATGGGATCGTTGCGGGTGGCAAATTGCCCCGTTCGCCTCGCTGAGGAGCGCTGAGTAGCCAGACATCAGCCACTCCCATATGATCCATGACGTCGTAGGGCCAGACCACGATTGAAGTTCATCGCAACCGCTGCACGAACGGGTGGTGGTCGCAAGGGATCGTAATAGTAGAAGTGGCTGATTCTTGTAGATAGACGAGCCCCCTATGGACTAAGCATGTCCTGTCACAAGAACTGGAGCAGCTCTCTATAATCCTTTTGAGTGATGTGGTTGGACTGGCGCTTTTTCCGCATGCTCTGAAGAAAATGATTCCGCTAAAATGACGACCGGATGCTTTTGGTGTTACCCGCAATCTCAGCACTGAGGCTACTCCTGCGGGTCCTCTCTGCTCCTTACCTACACCTTCGGTCGCGTGTATGAATAGCCCGCTAATCGAATCAAGGCATAGCCTCTTGAGGAAGCAAGAAAGGGGAAAAAAAAAAAGGAGTAGCAAGAGATGTAGAAGGTTCAACCCTAACTAGGGACTCCCGATGCCACGTGACTTCACCCACCCTCTTTGGTGTTTTGAAGATAGTTTCCCCAGCACGGAGGTGAGATTAAACCTCCTCGATGAAGATATCTTGTGCACATGTTACTGTCAGCGTTCGTTACGACGACAATGCTGCAAGCAAGACAGTCGTTACACTCACCTTCCTCACCAGCGTCCTCCGCCTCATCCTCCTCGTATCGCGTCTCCTTCTTCACCTTCACCGTGGCGGTGCCATCTTCGCTGCTATTAGCACGAGCCTTGCCCTTGATCTTCTTCTTGGACAGGCTCTCAGCCACAGCGTCGGCACCGGCCTCTTCGTCGTCATCAGAGAAACTGCCCATCCCCGTCGAAGTCGACATCATCGTCTTGGCAGAGCGCTTCTTTCCGGTGCCGCCGGTGCGAGGGGTCTTCTTGGCCGGGGTGCCGGGCGAGCCGTTGACTGCAGCGTTACCGGTACCAGGGACGCGGGCATCGAGCTTGCGCCGGATGGCGCGCATGGCGTTGCTGGCGGAGCCCGGGTGCGACATGCCGGCTAGGCGTGCCATGAGTTGGTAGTCGATCTGTGAAAGCATGGGCCAAACGTTAGCATCATGCTTGACGGCCATAGCCAAAGCGTGAGGCAGTGAGGGGAATCGGACAACAAAAGGAAAAGGAAGGTGAGGTGCAGCGCGAGCATGTTCGTGTGTTGAGGAGCGCACGCGGGGGTGACGGACTTCAGGCGGTGTCTTCATGGCTTGGAAGGCGCAAGCCATGAGCTGCACCTCGCGCTCCGAAAAGCCGCTCATTCTCGGTGTGTCGACGGTGCAGCGGTGAGAGGGGTCGAAATAGCACCGCTAGGGTTGGTCGGGATGTTGTGGAGGAATGACCGAGTAGGGTTGTGGGACGGTAAAAGGTTGAAACTACACCCTCTAAATCAAAGGTTCGGAGGAAAGGTCTTGGTCCGTGTGCAAAGTGTTACAAGACAGTTTCCCCGCATGACGAGCGAACTTTGACCGTGTGGTGACCTGGCATAGCTTGTAAATTCAATACAGCCGTATCGCCGATTCCATGAACCGCGCGGTAAATTTCCACGCCATTGTGCACAGATTGACACACTCGCCCGCTGGGAAGGCTTCACAGCTAAATCTACTGTACAAACTCCCGTGTCCTCTGTACTTCAAAAGTGAGATCAACATCACTCATGAGGGTCAAGGGTTGCAAGGTCCATTGCATCGGGCCACCATTTCTTGCGTTGAACGCAGATGCTCTTACCATGCCCGCTTTTATCCCTAGATTCAAACCTCTACGCATAGAGAGCAACCGTCTCTGATAGGGTCAATTGGTCAGACGGCAATTCAATACGAACATCCGGGAAATGAAAGGAGGCGATGCCACCGAACGTTTAATAGTAAAGAGCTTGGGGGTATGTAGAGGGAAAAAAACAAACAAACAAACAAACATGAAAACATAGAACAATAGGACAACCGATTAAAGAATTGGGCTTCTTGACCCAACTCCAGATTCATCCCTATGTCTTTTGGTCATGGAGCCGATCGCATTTCTCCGTTTCCTGTGCGCTTCTTCCTCCTCTCCCAGAACGCCCGAATGAATTTTGCTACCTCATCTGAACTTCGCAGTGCATCTGCCCATGACCTCACCCTGGCAGACCAGTTCAGCATTGAACTCACTGCCATCCAGCGTGAGATAGATATCGAAGTACACGCGGTAGAATGTGCCTTGTGGCGTGTCCATCCGCTCGAAGTCCTTTTCCAGATTCTTGCGTGACAGATCCGAGGTAAGCGTGACGACTTCCTTGATGCCTGTTCACCATACGGGTTAATTCGCCACTCCACTAACATTCCTGTTTTCATGCGGAAACGGAGAGCCAACACTCCTCGGGTGGGACTTACGGGGATCTTTGGTGTACTCCGGGCAGACGTCGTCGTCGCAAGCGTAAAGAATATCCTCGTACATCAAGGTTGCGCCAGGAGCCACCTGCCGGAAGAAAGAAACCTTGACGGGTTCGCCGATCTTAACTCGCTGGCCTTTCTGGACGAATATTTGGCGAGTAAATTTGCAACGATCCTTGCCATCGAGCGAAGGAACACGGTACTGCTCTGGATGGTGACCCTCTTTGAACGGCTGTAGGGTTGCCATGAGGTAGTGTCTTCGAGCGACACGGTGCGTGATGATGCGCTCGGTGATACCAGCGGTGACTGCACCTTTGACGATGGCAGCCACCGAGTCCATAGGACGCACGACCTTGGATTGGAACTGTGGAGGTACGTGGAGCTTGATCTGCTGGAAAAGATACTCCGATGCACCAAAACCGCCGACGACGAGCACGTTCTGTGAGTCTTGTCAGTATATCTGCATGCACAAGATTGGACATACCCAGAAGCATACCTGAAGGTTCCTGTTTTGCGCCTGGATCGCGATGATCTGGTTCCGCACCAGCTCCAGAATTCTGTTTACCACAGGCTCGAAGCACTGCAGAATCTCCTCGTTCGTGAATGTCATGTAGCCCTCCTCAATACCAGCCTCGGGGAACTCGGCCTCGATACCGACATCAACAGCCCATTTTTGACCGTTGTTTCTGAAATCTGCCTTGATTCTGTTCTCGAAGTCCATGATGCATTTGGCGTACACCTTGCCTGCTGTTTTGGAGCCATCGGGAAGCTTCATCTTCCTAATCTTGGCGCGAAGAATGTTGCTGAAGTTCCGGTTTAGCGCCGTGGAGCCGCAAGAGTCGCCCGAGCCTGCCGTGCACTCCGCGACAGAGAAAGGCTGCTCCTCCTCAACCTCGTAGGCGATCAAATCGACAGTACCGCCACCGCAGTCGACAATCAAGACTGCGTCATGCACCTTGAGGTTCAACAAACCGGTTTTGGAGCAGAACATTGCTGCCGCCTCAGGTTCAGTGATGAGCGTCAGCCTGTTGTCGTTCTCATCCCGGAGGAAGCCGGCCTGAATCGCGGCTGCCCTCGTCGCAGCTTTGCCGGCATCATTCCAGATGGCAGGCACAGTGAGGTAGTAGCGGATGTTGCGCTCCTCGCGATTGAAGACTTCGCCGAGCGTCTTTTGCAGCTGGTTGCGCATCGCCTGGCGCAGGTGGAAAAGGTAGTCGGCCGCAACATCGATCTCAGACTTTCCAGGCGGAAGCGGCGGCAAATTGATTGGATCAATGTAGGTGTTGCCCGAGAGCATCAGCTGAAGCTTGAACCACTCCACCTTCTGCACACCGGGCTTAGGGTAGCCAGTGGGGGCCAAAGCGTCGGCAATGTCTGGCCCCCACCCTACGACCTTCTGATACTGGTCATAATAGAGCACGGTGGGAATCTGGCGAGTGATCAGTATCGGGCAAGTGTTTGGAGCGCAGCCTGACCCACCTTTTGCTTTGTCTGGTTTCCTGCGCCGGGCCATTCAGTGATGATGTCTTCCTTTGCCTCGGTGTTGGTAGCGAAAGCGAAGGCGACGCCAGAAAACGTAGTGCCCTGCGAGCGTGCCGTGTCAGCCGTACAGTCCCGCGGCGGGCAAGCCTTAAGCCAACTTACAAAATCAATGCCGACGATCAACTGGGCCTTGCTCCGTCCCGCACCCTCAACCTCTACGGCCTGCGGACGGGCGTACGCCTGTGGGCCTGCCGGCGGCGGGTTCCCGTATCCACCGTAGCTTGGCTGCTGGGCCTGCGGAGGGTATCCCGGCGGCCCGGCAGGCGGCGGCTGGCCATACATCTGGCCCTGGGGCGGGTAATGGCCTTGGGCGGTGTTGATGGGTGGGGGCGGCATCGGACTCGAGGTGCGCGGCGGGTGGGTGCCGGCAGCCAAGTGCTGACCGGGCGGCGCGTAGGTGTACGAGGGCGGGCGGCCCAGCGGATTGTTGGGATTCATCGGGAGCGAGGTGTTGGACGAGCTGGCGTTGGATGGCGGAGATAGCGAGCTGGTGCTGCCCGGGGGCGGGGTCGGCGTGGTGTTTTGGGCCGCAACGTTGTTGGAAGATCGCCGTCTCGAGCCGCTTACGAGATTTTTGAAGCGAGCGTTCATGGACGACATGAAGGAAGAGGAGGGGGTCGGGCGGGAGGGAGAGTGGGCGAGGAGGGAAAGAAAAGTGAGCGAGGGGCGGGCGCTGAGGCGGGTGTAAGCTGGCAGGCAGAGGTGGTGCTGGCTGCTGCTGCTGCGGCTGAGTGATGTGCACAGTTAGCGGAAGTCAGCCTTGGGACATGGGTTCGCCGGCGGCAATACGGGACTGGCCAGGCTGGCTGCGAGGGCGCGGCCAAGAGCGGGCCGGGTGGCACACTGCGATGCTTTGTCTGGAGCAATAAAGCGGCCTGCGGTGGCAGGTGAGCAGCAGGGCGGCAGGACAGCGGAGCAGCAGGCGGGAGCAGCGAGGGGTGGTGGTGCAAAGAGACGGGAGCAAGGCTGCCCTCTTGAATCCTTTGCGCAGAGGTGAGCGATGCGGCGGTGTCAGCGCGCTGAGCCACGGCGCGCGCACGCTCGATGGCAGGCGGTGATCGCTCTCACATGCTTGGCGCCGCCGCCCGCGGGCCTGCCGCAGCGGTGCGCGTCCATTGCGTTGCATTGGGCTCTGCTGCTCCATTTGCAGTCCGCAGCCTGCCCGCGGCCTCCATCGCACCTGCTTTGCGGCAGCACCGTGTTTGCTGGCCGCCAGCCTCGCGGCCGAGTGACCACCAACAGGTGGGGCAGCTCAACTTCGAGGCCCGTCCACACAACGCCGGCGGCGTGCCGCAGCACGCGCCTTCCCTCTGCCTCTGCCAGCAGCATCGCCGCCTGGTAGGTCCCGCTCTACCCGACTACATAGTTCGCCCGGCGTCCGTCGCCCTCGGCCTGTGGGCCATCGCGGCAGCAGTTGTGGCCTTCGCACTGACAAATCACCGCCCGTGCTTCGCGCGCAAATCGCTCTGTCTTGTGCTGCCTGACCGCAACATCCCTGCAGTACGCCACCAACACCAAGAACCCATACGTCCGTGTGCGCCCTCCCAGCTGTCTGCCAGAGGTATGCCCATCGATCCCGCTCATCTGTGTGTGACGCCAAACCGAGTCTCGCCCGTTCCGCCCTCAGAAGCACTCGGAATCTTGCAGCGGGTCCCTTAGGTGCCTCTTTCCGAGGAAGGTGTCCTCCAGCACTGTACTCTCGGCAGAGTTCTCATGATCTTCAAGAGACCCTGAGTCTTTCAGCGCAGGCACTGGCGTGCGGCCCGTCAATATGTTATATAGCGAGTCTTCGCCCTCATCCGTGCTGCCAGGCGTGCCAGGACGGCTGCTAGAGTGCTTGAATTTCAGCATGGCGTCTTTGCCGTCCGGCCACACCGTCACAAAGCCATGGGAGTTGCCAAGAACCAAGGACGGGCGCCTTTCTGCGCCATAACGCAGCCACTGGGCCTCCAACTTGCCGGTCGGCTTCTCAAACGGCACATTGACTACTCTTGCGCCTTCCCTCCCCAGATCCCACAGGTAGATGATTGCATCATCTTGCACGCATTGAATAAGAAGCAGAGTTGGAATGCTGGTATGCCAGTAGAGACTCTTGACAGGCGCATGCTGTATGAGAACTGTCCGCGCCACAAGCCTCGTCAAGTCCCATAGCCATACACATGTTGGCATAGAGTCGTCCCTGGTGGCGATGAGGTCCCCGCTGATGTTGAAGGCAAGTGTAGATATGCCCATCTTAGGAACTGTCTCCGCCGCGGTGGCCTGTGCAACGGGCGGCGAGACTGGCTGAGGTACCAACGTATACTCGCGCATCGGGGACACCTGCTCCTGCCAAACCTCGCCTGCCGAGAGCTGGACGGCAGACGTGTGGTCTAGGAACACGGCCGGAGAGAACTTGTAATCAAGTCAGTTCAGTTCAGCTGGGCGATGGACATGTTTTCTGCGACCTACTGTTCGTATGCTGAGCAGTGTCACCCGTTGACTGTAACCGCCAACTGCGAGATAGTCTCCTCTTGGACTCCACTCAATGCTTTTGATGCCCAGTCCACGGATTTCCTCGTCCTCATCTCCGCTGTATGTCCTGTAGAGGTGGCCATCCGCTGTATACACAAACAGCTTGAACCCTACGCTTGCAGTGTCCCAAATGACCAGCCATTTCCCGTCGGGACTCCATTGAAGGCCTTGAGCGTCGCTGCTTGGCAGTGTGACGGTCTTGAGCAGGAAGTACGTGCCGGGTGCATGTAGGGTCAGTGTGTCCTGTGGCCCAACCCTGGAGAGGAGGGCAAAGACCTGGTCGTGGGGTCGGTATCCATATCCCCTCGAGTCTCTGTAGTATTTGGGATCTCTAATCTCCACACTACGGCCAGTCTTTAGGCACCACACGGTGACCCGAGCCCCGAAGTCGGAAAAAACAAGAACCTCGTTCTGTGAGGAGCCAAACTCCACGTTCGATATCTTCCCCATGCCACCGCTGCCATTGTCAATGACGGCTTTCCAGCGAGAGTCGGTAATGTCCCAGACGCGAACGGTGCGCTCGTCGGCGAATAGAAAATGAAGACCGTGACGGCTGGTGGCTTGCGACCAGCGTATGACAGGCGGGTTCCTGGCAGAGTATTCAGTGGACAAAGGTATGCTGCGGACAATGGAAAGCGACGAGGCTGCGCGGATTTGTAAACGGTTGCCAGCCACGGCGGCTACAAACGCGCCATCGGGAGAAGCGACAGGATGCAAGGAAGCTAGACAGGCATTAGTGTTGCTTGTCTCAAGCGAGTGCACGGGGATCCGGGTACCTTTGGCCTGCTCAGAAACTTGTAGTGGATCCATGTTGTGATGTCGGTAGCAGTTGTTTACTGTTTCCCGTTGTTAGCCCGATGCCCTGCCCAACACCTAGTGCGCGCATCGCCGAAGTCGTTGCCGCAAGGTACCATCACCCTGCAGCCCGCCAAGCCCTACACCTCCACCATAACCTACCCAGTAGAACGAGGCTCACTCATCTCAACGACACAACCTTTTAGTTCTGATGTCCCCAGCTGGTGTTCTGCCTCGGCTGCAGCAGAACGGCTAGACTCAGACAGGGAACCTTCCAAGCTGTCTGATCCAAGGCCGATCGCGAGGCGTTACTGGATATGAAGACCATTGTATATTGCCACGCGCACGATCACTCCCCGTCATTCCGCTCTCACCAAAACTGGCTCTCTTCCTTGCCATGCTGGCGAAATCTCTTTTCGGTCGCGGTGGTGAAGTATTCAGGGAATCCGAAACTGGTTGTATCACATTGACAAATTACTACCTCCGGGCGTGTGGAAAGGGAATTCTATCAGCAAACGTCAGCGCATCCATCTTTACCCAGCTGGAGAATAAGATAGCACTGCCCTCCAGGCACCTAAGGAGCCATCCATGCGGCTATGGAAGTATTGCTCAAGACATCGCCCGGAAGTCAATACCAAGGACGGCGCGCTGACATGCACGCACGCCAAACCCTTACTGACCGGTGCACCCATCAGCGGCCGGTCGCGCTACAATACAGCCACATGCAGCCCACATGGATATCACTCGCAATGGCTTGCTCAGTGCAGAGATGGTCCCGAAAGCAGCCCCTGCTCCCGGTAAGCTTGAAGCTCAGGAAAGCGCACATGGGCGAAAACGCTCCTCACTGCATCGTCGGCATGTTCTGTCCGCTTCAAGTCCCTGATGTTCTTGGAGAGAAGGTGCTTATGGCAGAGACAACTCACTCGCAGCGACCGGGCGCGGCAGAGGTGGCACGCCGGCGTCACGGTCATGAGTGCCGCTTCCATGTACGGCGGCCGCGCTCGCCGCAGCGCGGTCACGCCGCGTCGGTAACTCTGCGCGCGAAGGCACGCCTTGCGTAGCGCGCTCAGAAAGTCGGCGAATGGCGGTGGGCCGGCCGAAGATGCTGGGCCGCTGCTGTATGTAGCAGTGACGTTGCGGCCCGCGGCGGCGTCACTTCCCCACGAGAGGGCAGCAACTGCCGCCACTTCCCCATGAGAGAGCAGCAACCGCCGTCGCCCCCTCCAGCGCGCACATACAGCGCAGGTACGCTGGAACTCCTCGCAGTTTCCGTTGAGCTGGACCGCTACGTATATAATCGCGCCGCCCGCCACCTCGCAACCTTTTCTCACCAACATTGTTCTTGGAATTATCACAGCCCGACAACTTTGTTACGTTTTGTTCATCCATCGATCCCCATTGCCATTCAGCAATCAGCACTCAGCAATCAGCATTGACGTTGCTTCAACCACCCGATCCAATTTCGACTACTTCTCAATTCTCGTCACCATGTCCTTCTTCGTCCTTCTCGTCGTTGGTGTCCTCACCAATTCGGCTTCTTTGAAGTCAGTGTTCAACATGACGACGTAAGTTGATCACCTTCCACTTCCCACTCTTCCACAGCATGCTGACAACCCTCAAAAAGTCTGGCGGCCATCAAGCCCATCCTCTCTGCCATGCTCCTCGTTGGTGTCTTCGCCAATCAGGCTTTTGCGAGATTGACGTTCAACATGACGACGTAAGTTGATCACCTTCCACTTCCCACTCTTCCACAGCATGCTGACAACCCTCAAAAAGTCCGGCGGCCATCAAGCCCATCCTCTCTGCCATGCTCCTCGTTGGTGTCTTCGCCGATCAAGCTTCTGCGAGATTGGCCTTCAACATGACGACGTAAGTTGATCACCTTCCACTTCCCACTCTTCCACAGCATGCTGACAACCCTCAAAAAGCCCGGCGACCATCACGCCCTTCCTTGTGCCTGCTTCCACAACTGTTACCACGACCGAGGCATTCTTCATTCCGGGCAACACTTCTACCACCGTTACGACCGTTACGACCGCCCCCTCGATGACGTCTGCGCCTGTCCCTTCGATGACGTCTGCGCCTGTCCCTCCGATGACCACTGCGCCTGTCCCTTCGATGGCCACTGCGCCTGTCCCTTCGATGACCACCGAACCTTACACCACCCCGGGACAGTTCCCGTTCGACGGCACTCCCTACGGCATCGGTGACGTTATGACCGGTCCCCCCAATGACTACGAATTCCACCCTTGGGTCACGGGGTTTGCGCCTTTTGATTGGTTCAACAATGTGTTTGGACTCGGTTGGTATGAAAGACGTGAATGTGGATGCTCTGAATTGGACTGTCTTCAAGTCTGTGCATCGGTCTGGGTTCGAGCGCAAGAAATGCGCGATGCTCTATTCTCTGGAGCGAGGAAGGTTGAATCAGGTTCTGCCTGGTGGGCCATGGTTGTGGCCTGCATGACAGGTTTTTTGATCATGTGGCTCTAGGCTTCGAGCTTCATGAAGTGGTTGGAACGGAACTGGCCCTCGATTCAACCAATGTCTTGTACTACCCCAAATTGTATGACCCCTATAGCTAGCTTCCTAAATTGAACAGACTCCCCTCCTACTTTGTCTTCACTGCTGTGACTTGTCTTTTTTTGTTTCACGTGCAGCTGAAGCCAGTGACCGGATGTGAAAGCAAACTTGACTATACTTCTTCATGGGCAGCTGAAGCAGATGGCCGGATAGGAGCCTTCCCATATTGCCCGCGGAGCAACTGCTACTCTGCCGCCTTGCACAGCTGGGGTCGGTACGGAGAGCAGAACGACGGCAGCCGGCCTCGACCCAGAAAAAAAAAGGAGGAGGGGCGAGGATGGTGGATGGGGTGGAAACAAGCACGCGCATTGCGCCGACTAATGCGGAGGTGCGGATGTCCTTTTCCCCTTTGCAACTCAATCATGGTTGCTGCTACGGATACAGTGTGTGTGTGTGTGGGGGGGTTCCCATAAGGCTGTGCTGCCGCCGGACACGACACCTATGACGTCCTGAGCCCCGGCTGGAGCGGACTGACGTACTGATGGAAGCGGAAGGCATGTGTAGGTATGTATGTACATACATGCATACATACGCTCCGCCGGGGGAGCCCCAGCGGCCGCGCTCTATCAGGCTGCGCGAGCCGCCCACTTCGACTTGACCCGCCCCGCGGGAAGTATGGGAAGAAGGAAAGGGAGACAAATTAAAAAAAAAAAAAGGTATTGGGA